>NC_072735.1:4088559-4370768 GCF_026930045.1 Uloborus diversus
ATATATATATTGCATAAATAATATGAAACACACATATAAAAAAATTCTCAAATATACTTCTTTCATTGAAATCAAATCAACTTAACCAAAATATACTACCATTCTTGTAAAATATCTTGTACGTGAACCCTTAAGCGGGCTAAAACTTAAACAAGAAAAATGTGGAAAAATATAATTTATTTTTCTTTTAAATTAAGTTCTTATTTTTACTTTAAATACTTTTGATTGTTTCTCTACCAAAGGGCGGAAAATTGCGGAACCGCCCCGGGCGGCAGAAAGTGTAGCTACGCCACTGGATCCATAACGGGTACGGTTAAAATATTTCACTTATTCTTTACAATTTTGATTTATCGTCAATTACAAGTCTAGAGCAACTTTCGGTTTAGCAGGTTTATATTTATTAATAACATTTTATTGAATCTGTTACATATTACAGCTGACTAATATTGGATCGTTTATTAGTTACAAGTTTAATTAAATCAAGCATGCATATGTTCGAGTTAAATTTTATTTAAGTAAGGGTTCAATACTCATTTGAAACCCTATTTGTTAGCATAACTGAAACTTGCAACAAGCTATATTCTCTAACTCTTAATTGCAATGTACTATTTATGTGAAAACAACCACAAGAAAAACAAATGGGAAGGGGAGTAAGTAAAATGGTTTGTCAGTGATTACGCGATTTTTTTTTTCCATCTGTACCCATCCAATAAGAATGGCGTTTTTTTTTTTTTTTCTAGAAAGACAATAACTTTAAACAGTTTTTAAATCATTAACGCAATCCCAATAGCAATGCTTATTTCTTATTACTTCTTCTCAAAAAAAGGAAGAATTGTATTCGCGAAAAAATTTTCACTCAAAAATCGGCCTTAATTTCCATTTTTGTAATCTCCCCGAATGAATATTAAGTTTTTTTTCGATCCGACCACACGTGGATATATACCTAGGAACCTACAGACACCCGAAATATGCATTTTGACGACCCCCGAGTTAATTACAATGACTTTTCTCGTGACGTCCGTATGTACGTATGTATGTATGTGCGTATGTCAAAACTCAAGAACGGTATGTCCTAGAAAGTTGAAATTTGGTATGTAGATTCCTAGTGGGGTCTAGTTGTGCACCTCCCCTTTTGGTTGCATTAGGGTATTTCTAAAGGGGTCTTTTGCCCTTTTTATGGGGAAATCATTGTTAATTTCGATGTATACTCAAGTGGTGTTATAATTTAGCGGACAATTGGCGATATATTGCCAGTTTTTCGGTCGCCAGCTTGGCGACAAATTTGGCGATTTTTTTTTAAAAATCTGGTTTCAATTTGGCCACTGGTGGTGATATTTAGAGAGAGAAGTATTGAATCACATTAAAAATGCCAATAATAGGAAAATGATATTAAAATTTGAGTAAAAGGAAGTTATGTGATGCACACATCAGCTCGTTTTTAATCCCCTTTTCTATATACGTTGGACTCATTCATTTCACAACTTCTTGCCAACCATAGTTACAGCAGGTTTTTTACACATGAGGCAGTGAGAAGCAAAGGGATGTAAGCGAACATATTCTAGTTGTGCGTAAAACGCGTCTAAAGATAAGGTCCTATGTAAGTTTTCATTGAAATTATTTTCTAAATCAAGCTCTATAGAAGCATTTACCAGGACTACAAGTACTATCTTTGGCCCAAAACATAAGAGAAGTTCACCTACCACTTGTACTGGTTTTCTCGAAATTTTTAATTCACTTACATCTCTTTTTGCTTCTCACTGCCTCATAACTATTTAATGATACAATAAATAACATGGATTCCGAGTTTTGAGAAAAACGGTTTAGTAGATTTCGTACATTGTAGGGATGCGCCATTCGTGAACGAACGGGTCAAAAAGAACGAATCCTTAAAATGAACAGATCAGTTCAATCACCTAAAAAATGAACGACCTTTCTTTTGAACGGTGAACAGTTTGAAACATTATGCTGACTTGTGATAAAATTGCATTTTTTAACTACATTTATCTTCAAATTTTCAATTCCAACATTCAATATCCAGATATTTTTTTTAATAAGGATTATTACTGTCTAATTATTCCCCTCTGTACTATGGAAAAGTTTTGAAGCTTTCTAATATTTAACGGGGTCTTTTTTTTAAATTAAGGTATCTGGTACTCCGGATGAGCTACCGATACACTTGTCGTTGCTTTGTTCGTTATACATGGTCTATTAGTAGCACTATATGTCTATATACATTGCTGTAGCTGGAAAAAATTAATAACTTATTTTTTTTTTGACTTGCTGAAATAGAACCTCCGAGTTTTGGAATGGTAAACCTATCTTATCATTCGGCTACGGAGAAATCTCTATATAGTATAAAATGAAGTCTCCAAAATGCGTCTGTTTGTTCAAACACGCAAAACTCGGCCGATTCCACTGAAATTTCTACTTTTTAAACTATTTTCTTCATTAAATCTCTCAATAAAAAGGGAAAAAATTGTCCCAATTGTTGTTTTTTTTTTTTGACACCATTGGAAAAAGAAATAATTTTTATTCCAGATCTATTTCGACCTATGGTCAAACAACTAAGCTTCTGTCTCCGCAGGAAAAAAATTATGCGCCTTTTTAAATCAAGTTCAAAAAATCTCGTCTCCATTCCAGTTGTTAACCATTTCATTTTGCGTTTCCACGGTTACGCTTTTTAAATCCATCGTTCCTTTCTCATTTTAATTTCTTTAAAATATTCTATTTTGTATTTCCATGGTTACGCATTTTAAATCCATTGTTTCTTTATCATTTTAATTCTAAATGTATTTCAATATCTGTCGTCATTGTTTAGTAGAGAAATTCCGCATGATGTATTTTTTTCTTATATTTAAGCCAGATTTTTTAATATGCGCCACATGTTACAATTTTTATTTCCAAGGAAGACCGGGCAGCCGAGCAACGCAACTAGTATCTTGCAAAAGAAGCTATAATTGCTTTATACATCTAATTCTAAGTAACGTTTCTTGATTCATTTTCATAGGCATATTTTCTTAATTTTAGATCATTTTAGTTATTTTTCATTCAGAGAAAATTACTGATCTAAAGAAACATCGCGAAAGCAAGTGAGTATGTCGTGCAGAGAGATCACCTGCGACTTTTATAAATTAACGAAGTCTTTCAAATGAACGGATCAAAAGTTTGAGCGATCCTCTAATGAACGGATCATTAAAAAAAACGACATTGCCTACCTCTAGTGCATTGATAGGACATATGAACGTATGTTTATATGGACCGTAAGAGATACAAATATGCCAATTTATTTTTTAAAAAACTGAATTAATTTATTATTTCACTCAGACGTATTTGAATGACTAATATTATTGCATACATTTTATCATCAGTTAAAAAGTAATCTTGAATAAAAGGCGAAACATGAAAGTAAACATGAAGATGTGTTTGATTTGCATTTTTTCGTTTTCAAGAAACTATTTTCAAAAGTAATTATATATTTCTTTAATTGCTAATATTTGCTTATAGTAACACTATTATGTCTCAATTACATAAAGGAAAATGTCAGTATTGTATTTCACTTTTAATGAAATGAATTTTTAACTTATTAGTCATGTGCATTCAGTAGTCCTTCAATGAAAAGTTTAACGAGAAAATCGCAATCAGTATTATTTTAACTGCCATAAAATCATTGGACCTGCTCAAAAACTAAAAAAAAAGTTTACATTTTTTTTCCAGAAACCGTCACAGCGCTAAAATCAAATGGTTGCTATGTACAGTGAACACAAAATGCAAAGATGCACGAATCATATTTCCAAATAGTCTCCGTCATTGTTGTTGAGATTATTCATTTCTTTTTTTTTTTGTTATTAGAAAAACGTTAGGAACAAATATGTTTACTGTTTTTACGTATTCTTTTACGTATACATAAAAAAGAAGCGAAAATATTTGGTAAGCATGTATGTGAAGCATCTGCAGCACAATCTCATATCCTTTGCCTGATACTTCGGCCAATCCTGTTAAGTGCGATTATAGTCTTATTGGGCTATAATCTACTTTGGAAAAAAATACGGTACACAAGGATAGATTTCATTTGGATCCGTTAACTACATATACTAGGCTTTCTAGAACAATTACCAACTTTTTTTGGTCCAGAAAACGACAGTTAACCATGAAGAAACAAAATTTATTGTAAATTAAGAACAGAAAATTTCGACAAGACACTTTCGTAACACTTGTTGCTATACTTTTGCCTTTTAATACCGAACTGTAATTCTTTATTATCAGTTTCGCTTTCTGAGACGATAAAATCACGATTTAGCGATTTTATCGCGAATATTTAATCTCAAAAAACATCAAGAAATAGGGTTTTGCATTACTTAACTAATCGCGCTTTTTTGGCCCAACCACTTTATTGAAGTTGCTAATTAGTGCATGAAATTCGGCCCCAGCTCAGTCATTTCCAGCCAAGGACTGCAGTTTCGTGCTTATTAGCACTCATCAGCCCGACTTAGGAAAGTGACTGAGCAGGAAATGGAAAACCTCTTAAGAAAGCCAAGAGTGCCAAACAAACTGGTAGCTAATATAGAATTAGCACAGACCAGACGAGTGACCGAAGCAATGGTTCGGTTCAACTCGAAGATTGAAGGCAAGACATGGTATATTCAGTAAATTACCGCCCATTAGCAAGGGCTAAAGCAGAAATACATGAAATTCATCCCCCAGCTCAGTCATTTCCAGCAACTCTTCAAACTTCAAAGTTACTGTGTATAACAAAAATGTAACCATGATTTACTAAATTTCGAAAACAATGAGGAGGTAAGCGCACTTTTAACCATTCTGTATATCTTAAGATTAGTAACTGAAAATATTTTTACTTTATAAACACATAAAAACTGTTGTTCAGAATTGCAAACATTGAAAATATTTGGGTTAGCAAAAAACGTCTCACGTTTTTTGGTTCCAGTAGCTCTAAACATAATAAACGTTTCGCCGTAACATCGCAATGGACTTTTATTAGTTTTCCTTTCTTAAATGAAAGAATGAAAGAAATAAAGCTCATTTGAACACCATATCTTTTCCTTAAAAAACATTTAATAAAAGAAAATGTAAATGATTTGAAAGAATTGGATCTTTTTCGTGAATCAAGTTAAAAAGGAAGCATCAGAAATCTCTTTTTTCAATCTTCTTTTCTGTGCTGATTAAATGAAAGTTTTCTGGAATAAATTTTGCATTCGTTCTCTCTTTTTATTTCCTTATTTTATTGTCATCGAAGTCGCGTAGTTAAGATACGGTCTTTTTGGAATAAAACTCGAAATAAAAGCAACTTTAACTTGGAATAATATAGATTTCTTAGTGAATACTAACAAAAATATAATGTATTAATGCCATAAATAATACGTTATCTTTAGCTGAGTATCAGATTTCCACATTTTCGTCGACATATATAAATATTCATAAATGTAATGATAAACATGTATATCCTTTTCAAAATCCAAAGAAAGGTTCATATACTATACGATTTACAAAATATTATAACTCGAATATTTATGTTTTGCAAAAACATTTACATTTCACTCGTGCAATTTTTCTTACCATTGTGACTTAGTACACGTTATGATGCGTACGCCTCACCTTTGGTTTTGAAGAAATATATAAAAATTCAATGGGTTTGTACACATCAAAAATGGGGAAATATTAGCAAAGGGGGTTTACAAGAGAATATTTAAGGTGATGTGAAAAGGTTAATACCTAACTGTCGCTTTATAAGTAAAAATTTTATGTTTGATAAATGAAGTTGTTTCCATTGGTTAAAAGTACTTCTTTTAGTCACTGAAGTTGATAGAAAGAGCCAAAAAAAAAAAAAAAAAAAAAGGAAAAAAATCACATGTAGTGAGGAAAAACTTTTATTTTAAATACGTTTAATTTTTAAATAATTTTTTTAAATGTCCAACTTTTTCAAGAATACCCGCATTTTTTGCGTCTTTATTACGTCACAAGTGATGATTTTTGGCGTAGCTACTCCAGTGGCGCCCTGAATGCTTACGCTTTCTGTCTACCGCGTTTCGAGATTATGATATTAAAAAGGGAATTAAGCATTGCACTCCACGCTAGCTATCAACCATATTGTTAACAGTACATGTGAGTAAAGAAACAAATTACATATTGCGCTCTGCGATAATGGCATCAGTGAATGGCATTTCATCACTTGTGATATCATGTGCTGAAGCGTAAAAAATGAAAATGGGTCTGCACACCGATTAAATAATTGTTCAAAATTATTAAACTTTGACAAATTATTTTAGAAATGGTCAAAACCTATGTTTTTAATCATGCTGTTTCAGAAAAAAAAAATACTTTTAAAAATGTTGGAAACAACCCATTCCTGTTCCAATGACACGATTTTTGACAGGAATAACAAAAAGCACGCTCAGTGTTA
The DNA here is from genome assembly GCF_026930045.1 of Uloborus diversus. Lineage (NCBI taxonomy): Eukaryota > Metazoa > Arthropoda > Arachnida > Araneae > Uloboridae > Uloborus > Uloborus diversus. The sequence goes on from NC_072735.1 coordinate 4,094,975, forward strand.
CAATCAACGGGACCTCTGGTCCTCAAACTGTGAAGGACTGCGTACCAGGCGCCTTGCCTTCAGAAGACAACACAATAGATGGTGGTGCCATCTATGAACAGTTTGAGAATTTAGAACCAGACCAGGAGCCGAATAACTTTCTGGTCTGGCACCCCCAGAGGTATCGTTTCACTTGGAGGACATTGTGACCACGAGCATATTTAACGTCGCCCAGTCACCATTAGTGACGATGGTGGATCTTCGACCAGCGAGGATCGAACCCGAGACCCTCCGGCCCCAAGTCCAATGCCTTACCGATCAGACCACCACGGCTAGTGTTACTATAATATTTTCTATCAGAAGACCAACATTTTGAAAATCTCGTACACCGTGTTTTAGTTGGATAAATGCATTTCATATAGTTTTAATTGAACAAACATCACATTTTGAAACTTTTCTCTTTTTTAATAACTTTTACGATTGATTAAGTTTAACACCGAAATCTAAAACTTTCAGTCAATCAAAAATTAACAGATCATTTGACATCTTATCTACACTATACTCTTCATTTTGATTTGTTGCTGGATATAAAGCAATTTTCGTAATTTTCGGTCAGCTCTTATCTTCCGACGAAGTATACATTTTTTGCACCGTAAGACATTCATGGTATTTAATATTTATAATGAAGAAAATTTTTCAATTTTGGGAAAAAAAGGTATAAAAATGCCTTCGACTTTATTTATATAATTTACGGATAACCTTTAGCCATAACAATATCAAATGTTAATTTCAATGTGTACTACATTGATGCTTCATTTTTAAAGATTTACCTCTTATGGCGAATTTTATTTTATGTACAGTTAATTGCTATTAAAAATACGAATTAATTATGTGTTCTGAACATTTTTTCTCCATAACAAAAGCAATATTAAAATTTAAGAACATTTTTAAAAAAACAAATCTTTTTAAACTAAGACTTCTTCCTTGCGGCAAAATTGACGGTTCAATTTTCTTGAAAAACACAGCGGAAATATGTCAGCAACTTTAATAACCCGCTTAATAACCCAACAGCGATATCCATAAGAGCAGTTTAGAGTAATTAGGTCTTTTTTCATTTGGTAAAAGATATCTTTCTCCCGTGCCTCGGATTGTTAAAGAAACTCTCTAAATGACTTCAATTTTGAGTAATTTTGAACAACGTTCGAAAGCACGCTTGGACATAAACTACCTGCCATCAGCAGCGAGTTGAGCAATACAGGTTGCCATGACGACAAATTAGTTCGAAAGGAATTGGATCTTTCTTAGTTTATACACTCCACTACTCGTAATTTGCGATTAAACTCTCAAATGTGAAACAGCGTTAGCATAATTATTTTCTGCTTTTGAAACAGAAATCGTAATTTAAATTAATGTTCTTATTTTGTCGAGTCGACTTTTGATTTTTAGAGCATTAAATTGGTTTATGTTCCGAAAAATAACAGGGAAGAAAAATTTCTTTGAGAGTAAAATTATAAATATTATTCATAGAATTTCAGAACATTTCAGGATGATAAACTCGTTGATTTTCCACTCAACTTATGTATGCTTCAAATTTTCATTTAATAATGCTATGAAATTGCATCGCTTATAATGTTTGATTTATTATAGTCTTAAGTGTTTAAAAATCTTGAACGAATAATCATTTACCAATTACTTTCTCGTAATACCATTTGTAACTTGATTTTCAATGTAGGGGAAGAGTGGGCACAGTGGGACGCAAAAAATCAATCACATTTTTACTTCTTTTTACAAAAAAGGAAGTATAGTATTCGCAAAAAAATATTCACTCAAAAATCGGTATTAATTTCCATTTTTCTCACCCCCGAATGAATGTTGAGTTTTTTTTTTCGACCCGATCACACGTGGATATGTGCCTAGGAACGTACACACTCCCAAAATATCCATTTTGACGACCCCCGAGTTAATTACAACGAATTTTCTCGTGACGTCCGTATGCACGTATGTATGTGTGTATGTGTGTATGTATCTCGCATAACTCAAAAACGGTATGTCCAAGAAAGTTGAAATTTGGTACAGTCTCCTAGTGGGGTCCAGTTGTGCACCTTCCCTTTTGGTTGCATTCGGATGTTCTTAAGGGCGTCTTTTGCCCCTTTTTGGGGGGAAATCCTTGTTAATTTCGTTGTAAATTCAAGTTGTGTTAATAATTTGTCGAACACTTGGCGATATATCGCCAGTCTTTTGGTCGCCAAGATTTGTCGTCAACTTAACGACAAATTTGGCGATTTTTTTTTTTTTTTTTCAATTTTTATAAATTTGGTTTCAATTTGGCCACTGTTGGTGATATTTAGAGAGTAAACAATTGAATCACATTAAAATTGCCAATAATGGGGAAATAACATTAAATAGGAGTAAAAGGAAGTTATGTGATGACTTACTTTTTTCCGAGCCATCAGCTCGTTTATTATGAACAAACATTGAAATCAATTTCTATTTAATTCTATAATGTGTGTTATTGTAAGAGGTATTATAAAAGTTGGTTTAGAAAGAAACTACAAATTTACACGAAAGAAAAATAAAATTAACACGAAATGCAATTTTGTCTCACTCCCCCAGGGAGCGGGAACAGTGATGCACACTATTTATCGAACTAGCAAACATTGACAGCATCAAGATTGACCTGAAAGCATATGGATGCTTAGGGGCAATGATGCACCTGGTAAAATTAGCGGATCCCATATGACCGGAGGAGCGTAGGTTCGGCACGCCTAGGAAAACACACTCTGGATGAAGAACCTTTCAAACAAAGAAAAAAAATTAATTTGAATTTTGACCTTTTGAATTGAAACTATGTTTTTCGCAATCACGAGTGTGTGTGTATGCAGGCGTGTGTGTTTATGTGTGTGTGTGGGTGGGTATGTGTATTTGTGTGTAGGGGCTATGTGTATATGTGTGTAGGGGCTATGTGTATATGTGTGTAGGCATATGTGTTTGTGTCTGTGCGCAGGCACGAGTGTGATGAGTGTGTTGGTAGTTGTGTGTAGTATGAGTGTGTGGGTAGTTGTGTGTAGGTGTAGGTGTGTATAAGTAGGTGTCTGTATGTATGCGTGTGTGTGTATGAATTTTGTATGTGTTTGAGTGTGTGCATGTGTTTGTGTGTGTATGTTTGTGTAAGTGCATGTATTTGTGTGTCAGCGTGTGTGTAGTTGTGTATGTATGCGCGTGTGTGTAACATATGGATGGAACCTGGAGACGGCTTTCGCTATAGGAGCAGCATCGTGAGCACCCGGTCGACGGTATGTGTAGGGGGTATGTGTATGTGTGTTTAGGCATGTGTGTTTATGTCTGTGTGCAGGTATGAGTGTGTCGGTAGTTGTGTGTATGAGTGTTTGTGTGTGTGTGGGGGGAATGTGTATGTGTGTTTATGCATATGTGTTTGTGTCTGTGTGCAGGCATGAGTGTGTGGGTAGTTGTGTGTAGGTGTGTGTATGTGTAGGTGTCTGTATGAGTATGTATGTGTATGTGTATGTGTGTATGTGTGTGTTTGTACTTGCGTGTATGTATGAGTGTAAGTGTAGGATATTGACGCAACCTGGAGACGGTTTTCGCTAGAGGAGCAGCATCGTGAGGAGCTGGTCGACGGTGATGCTGCAGAGGGTGCTGGCGGGAAAATAAAATGATAGCACATCAAAACAGTCAAGTGAGAACAATAAGTAATCGTGATTGCTCAAAAAATCAAAATCGCTTCCTCATTTAGGGGCTACTATGCCAAACTCACATGCACGTCGTATTTATAATCCAATTAATTTTTGCGTCGGGTTAAAAGCTAAAGTTAAATCTCTAAAATACGAAATCGAAATAAATACGCCATATAATTTACATAAAATCTAGCAAAGAGATCTATATTATTTACATAAAAATTCAATACCCTTATTGTGTTGGTGCAGGGTGTTCAAACTTATCTCGATATTATTTTCGTCTGCAGTTTAGTTGTAATTATATTCCATTCAACACATACTTTTTCCACTTGTTTTATAAAAGTATCACGGGAATAGTGAGGCACGAACTCTTGCTGTCTCACTGTTCCTGTCTAAGTGTTCCCTCATTGCTATATCTGAGCTATGTTAGCGCCATTTTCATACAAAGAAAAATAACAAAATCATTCTATTGCTAAAATGTAACGGTAAATAATCTTTACTAATAATAAAGCAGAAAGTCTCTCTGTCGGAATCTCTGTCTGTCAGGATCTCTCTCTGTCCGGATCTCCGTCTATCAGAATCTCTGTGACGCGCATAGCGCCTAGGCGACCGTTCAGGCGATTTTCATGAAATTTGGCACAAATTTAGTTTGTAGCATGGGGGTGTGCACCTCGAAGCGATTTTTCGAAAATTCGATGCGGTTCTTTTTCTATTCCAATTTTAAGAACAAAATTATCATAAGATGGACGAGTAAATTACGAAATTATCATAACGTGGAACCGTAACATGGGCACAAGCCAATTGGCGAGATACGCAATTATCATAGCGTGGAACCGTAACATGCGTACAAACCAATTGGCGAGAAAATTCACCATACATTGTTTGTAAAAATGCAGGCGAACCAAAAGACCTTTTAATTTTTCTATTACGGGCGAATCCGTGAGGGTACCACTAGTAGGCTAATAAAAGATTAATTACACCAGTTTTTAAAATGTATCAAACAAGGTAAGAAACAATTCAACAAGCAATGCATAAAATTACTTTGTCGAGGTTAAATTAAGATAACGTAATCATTTTTCTCAAATTCGATATGATCGCAACTTTTTTCTGAAATAATGCTCGCAGCATGTGGATTTGGCTTTACGAAAGTGTTGACAGTTAGGAAATAGCTAAACAAAAAAAAAAGAAAAAAAATTGCTGATGTCTCAGTGTTCTCCCTGTCTTACTGTACCTACTCTTCCCCTAATTAATACAATTCTCCGAAAGAAGCAGATAATAAACAAAACTACCTACAAACTAATGAGAATAATTATGTAATTACGACTGCTGCATTGACTCATTGAAGGAAAAATGCTTATAATAAATTAGAGTTATCTAAATTAAAGAATGTATACAGGATTTTAAAAAAACTCAGCTTTTTAAAAAACTAAGTTTGTTTCTTATTTTGAATATTTATCGTGTTTAACTGTTTACCTCATGTTTATAAAAGGTATGGTTTTGTATATATTCCAGCTCAATACTTTCGTACCCTTTTTATTTTAACTTTTTATTTGCATAATATAACAAACGAAAAACATCTTTATAAATAGGAAAGACATTTTTAACGTTTTATAAACCATACCGTTGAAAAATATTTTAATGTGTTCTGCATATAAATCTGATGAAAACAAAAGCATCTTCAAGCGGACAAAATAAAAAAAATAAAAACTTCATTAAACGAATAACCTTTGGTTTAAGACATTATTAGGTAAGATAAGACATAAACAGCTGCTACATTCTTTATTACTGTGGCCTAAGCTTTCAATATCAAAACTTATTCTAAAGATGTGCACAAATTAAAGTACAAAAATAAGTATGAAAATATGTTGGTATATATTATTTTCGGCATTGCTTAAAATCTTCAAGAAGAAGAACATTATTGCCTCATGTATGTAAATTAGTTTCACTATATAAGAAGAGGCATTTCTGTGTTTTGTGGTGATTGAGATTCAGAATTGCTAGTATGCTGCCTTTTATTTACGTTATAGTTGTTCTTAATAAAAATGTTACTGTTGTATAAATGCTTGATGTTTGTTTTAAACGACGAAACTGCAACTCTGCTATGTTGGAAAATTTTCCAAAAAAATATTAATTTGGATGAGATTGTCAAAAAAGGGAAAAAAGTTAAAAACAGATAGTGTAAGTTTGTTTAATAAACCAGTAAGGTCACAGATTTCTATTGGTTTGCTATTTTGGCATAAGCCTCAATTGAGCCCATCAACCTTAAATAGTTATTACTGAAGTTGAATAAACTTTGCTTTAAAATATTATCCTACGTAAAAAAAATTCCACTCTTTCAACTGATGCCAAAATTTTGCCAGTATTTTTTGGAGACAAAATTTGCAAATAATGCCTTTTACGTTTTATATTTCTTTTAAGTGAAACCATAAAAAGATGAGGTGGTTGGTTGGTTGGTGTCGTGTCCATTTGAAGACAAGTCAAATTACTCCATGTGCCGAAATCACGGCCTTGACTATGTCCATAAGTTTTTCATTATAGAGTTTTCCCTGAAAAGGTAATTCGTCAATGGTGTGTACATATCAGGATAATAATTCTGTCAGAATCCATAACACATAATTAATGTGGCTTTTTGATGTTTGTGTGTGTGTATTTTTTGAGCAATCACGATTGCTTATTGTTCTCATTTGACTGTTTTGAATTCCTACTATTTTATTTTCCCACCAGCACCCTCTGCCAGCGCCACCGCCACGTCGACCGGCCTCACGATGCTGCTCCTCTAGCGAAAACCGTCTCCAGGTTGCGTCCATATCTTACACACACACGCATACACACACACACGCACATACACACACTCATGCCTCAGCACAGACACAAACACAAACTCCTACACACATGCACATACACACCCTCATGCCTGCACACAGACACAAACACTATGCCTGCATACACACACACACACACGAACGCATACACACACGCGCGTACACACACAGCACTGCATACACAATACGCTCACACATGCATACATACATACACACACACGCACTCACACACATGCGCCTGCACAAACACACACGCGCATTCATACACACACACAAACGCTCGTGATTGCGAAAAACATAATTTGAATTCAAGATGCCAAAAATTCAAATTAATTTTTTTTTTTTTTGTTTTCCAGTTTATATTTAGTAATTGCATTAGCATCTCCTAAACTTACGGTGCTCGAAATTTATGAGTTGAGGTCTCTCGCCTCTTTTGTGCCCGTCTATGTGCTTCCTAATTCTCTTCAAACACTGGAAAGTACAGTGTTTTCCTAGGTGGAAAATTTCCTCAAAATAGTAATGGATATCTTGAACGAGCCTGAAGTCTTCATTACCTATCGCTTCTAGAAAATGACAAGCCCACTACCTTTATCAGTATTACTCAGAGAAAAATACGTTCGTAGGGCCTCTATAATTGCCTTTATTTCACAAGTAAAATTAGAAGCGATGTTTCCTGCTAAAATGTTGTTTTTTTGAGCAATCACGATTGCTTATTGTCCTCACTTGACCATCCTTGATGTTGTGGTTCCTTTTTCAGCTTGGACCAGAAGCCTCTGCAGCACCACTGCCCACTGTCCTCTGCAGGCGGCGCGGCTGCTCCGGTCCTGAGCTATCCGCTTCTCTTGGTCGGAGGCGTCCATGTCCTACACACACGCACGGTCACACACTCACACACACACACGACTTCACACACATACACTCACACACGCCTACGTGCATACACACAGGTCTACGCACACACACAAGCCTACACACTTACACACACAACTATGCACACTTAACTGCCCAGGAGGAGAGGCAGGCTTTGGGGGGGGGGGGAGGCCAGTAATGAGCAGGGTCCTGTCTCAGTTCGTGATTGCGAAAAACATAATTTGAATTCAAAATTTTAGAATTCAAATTATTATTATTTTTTTTTGTATTTTATTGTCGTCAGTTTGAAAGATATGCTAAAGCTAAATGTCACATATGGTGCAAATATAGCAATACGCAATGCTTGATTGTTCACCTTAGATTCAAAGTTTATGACAACAATATTCTCCAACGATATAAAATTAGAGCACAATTTGTTTTAAAAAGTGCATTTCGCCTATATTTGAAAAAGTTTTTGAATCTACTTTTAAGAAAATAGAGATAAAATGTCAGTTCAACCAATTGCGCATGTATTCCTTAACACTAAAATTACAGGGAAAAAAAACCCTTTAACTTGATTAAAAGGTCTTGCATTTAACTGCAGAGGGGAAACTAAGGGAAACTGAGGGTCAGTTTCCCTTATTTATCCAACATATATATTTGGAATGGAATTTTATATTACTCATAACAAACTTGCTTGACATCTGCTTTAATGTTAAGGGAAAATAATGATGAAGCAGAAAAGGCTTTTTCGACACATAATAAAGTGCAAGAGCATAAATAAAAGTTACGATTTCAATACTGTACCCAAATAACAAAACTATTCGCATGAACGAAAATAGTTCGAAGCATTTTGCAAATCTTTGAGTTTGCTCATGAATTTCAGTGATGTTACCAGCTGTTGCCCAAGTTCGTTAGTTCCTTAAGATAAAGTTTAGGCATGCTTGTAAGCTCACAAGAAAGCACCCCGTAAGATATTTAGAAATTTTCATTTTTTAGTTCTTCCTAGTTTTCTGCTTCGTTAGGAAAATGTAAGCTCGGAACATGAGTTCGACGTGCAGCAACACAATTGAAAGCAAATATTTGAAAGCACATTACTTTTGAAACTGAATGAATAAAAATGTTCTCTTTCATTACTTCAAAGGTGGAAATTTTACGATAATGGATAAATTTAATAACAAACAGTTTTTACGATCATTTTAGCTTCATGGTGATGTGTTTTGAAAAATTAGCATCAAAGCAAATTTTGCTGATAGTTGAAGAATTTGTGTACCTTTTTGTCGTATGCATCATATCGAAAATAAAAAATCAATACGAAAATCTTGCTAAGAATATATTGAGCTGTCTTGTTACTTAAAACTATTGGATATGTTACGAACTTTGTTTCTTTGAAAGTAAGTTTTTATTTGTGTAAAAATGTACTCCAGAGGGAAAAAAGACAACATACAAATGGATTTCACTTAGTCTTCGGTGAAACTAATATTTAAAAAAGGGGGGAAATAAAGATAAATATTAAACTAAATGCCAAGTGTAAACAGTTTTTAATTTTTTACCTTTTTAAGTGAATTCTTGTTTTGTTTATTTCCTAATTTCACCTTCAAAATTGTCCATTGAAAGTAAATTTAAGAACTCGACGGAGGGGAAATTCAGAGTCACCCCAAATATATATATATATATATATATATTGTAACGGATTCGGTGCGACTTCCACTTTCTTGAAATGAAGACACAGTTCTTGATAAAAGCACAGGATATTTATTTACACTATGTACAGGAAAGATCGTCAACAACTGCTAAATTATTCATCAGCAATTAAGCAATTATCACACAACACCGTTAACTCAACGTTTACACACGTATTTACTTCCAAATACGAAAACAACACAGCGAAATGCCTCGCAATAAACAGAGCAAAAATGCTCTCAGTTCGAAATCTCAATCGAAACTAAAACTGTTTATCCATCGCTAACGGCTTATATACACCGAAAAGAAATCTCTCAAATATTCCAGAAAATGCTACAACGTTCTACAACTACACTTCCATTGATAAAATCAGTGAATGAAATAAGAAAAAAAAGAATAGGGGGTTGTATACTTTAGCCATATGTTAAGGGGTTGTATATTCATTACGGAAAACTATTTACAGGTTACGTTACTACAATAATTACTTATTACAGGATTTGTAACATTGCCCCCTTCCTAAGGACTGCACGTCCCGGGCAGTACAATCCCGAGAAAGGGTGACAAACTTTTATCACAAGTTTACAAATACACATTAAATAATAACTAACAGATACAGAAAACACAATAATAACAAGAAATATTACTAAACATTAAAAGCAAAAATTATCTACAACTTTTATGTTATCAACCATGGTTGTTTACGTAATACTCATGAACTATGGCCATAGTATGGGGCTAACCAATCATAATGTACAACCCTAGGTTTTGCATTAGGTGATTTTTGGATCCTCACTACGACGTCATTCAGTCGGTTAAGGACTTTGTAGGGTCCATCCCAATGCGAATGCAATTTGGGTGAAAGACCTTTCCGTCGGATGGGATTCCATAACCAAACCTTGTCGCCTTCGTTGAATTCATGTCCAGTAGACCTTGTACCGTATCGGGTCTTCATCTTCTCCGCTGCGATGTTAATTCGCTCTCGTGCGAAGTTATGAACGTCTTCCAACCGGGCCTGGAGATCCTGGATGTACTCCTCAGGCGATGCAGACGCATCCGGAGGACGACCGAAAACGAGATCACAAGGTAGCCTTAGCTCTCGTCCGAAGAGCATCTGAGATGGGGGAAATCCGGTAGTCTCGTGGACAGCACTGCGGTAGGCCAGCAGGAACAAAGGTAGCTTCTTGTCCCAATCCTGTTGATTTCTGGATACCATAAGCGAGAGATTATTTAGGATTGTGCGGTTAAATCTCTCCACCATGCCGTCCGATTGTGGGTGTAGTGGTGTTGTCCTAGTTTTCTCAATTCCGAAAATTTTACATAGGCCCTTAAACACAGCAGAGGTGAAATTCCTCCCTTGATCGGAATGAATCTGCAAAGGTGTTCCATATCTCGAGATCCAATGTTGGACTAGAGTCTCTGCTACGGTGGTAGCTTCTTGATCTGGAATGGGATACGCTTCGGGCCATTTGGTAAAATAGTCAATGGAAACAAGAATGTATTTGTTCCCATCAGCAGTTCTTGGTAGAGGACCCAGGATGTCGATCCCAATTCGTTCGAAAGGAGCTCCAACGTTGTACAGATGTAGCTTCCCTCTGCTTCTTTTCTTCGGTCCTTTACGAGCAGCACAGGCATCACAAGAATGGCACCACTTCTCCACGTCATCCTTCGCCTTGCTCCAGAAGAAGCGCTCCCGAACTTTATTGAGGGTTTTCAAGACACCAAAATGTCCTCCAGTCGCACTACTATGTATTTCTTTCAGAACATCTGAAATCCTTGATCGGGGAAGTAGTAACTGCCACCTAGATGTTTTGCCGTCATCAAATTCCCATTTTCGGTGTAGCACGCCGTTCCGTAAATGGAGCGAGTTCCATAAAGCCCAATATCTTTTTGTGTGCAGGACTAAAGATGGAAACGTCCTGCCAGCTAGGTCGCCGACTGTCACTCTCCATGAACTCCAAAATTGGTTTTATGTCGGGGTCTTCAAGTTGATCTTTTCGAACTTGGTCGTCACTCCATGGATCAGGTTCTGATGATATTGGAGTCACTGTCACCTGATAGGCGGTAGGGCTAGTCGTTCCATACTGTTTCTCGATTCGGGAACAATAGTGGCAGTTCTCAGGACAGGGTCTCCTTGATAAAGCGTCAGCATTACCGTGAGATAACCCTTTTCGATGCTTGATCTCCATGTCATATTCCTGGAGCCGCTGTATCCATCTGGCTATCTGGCCTTCCGGATTTTTGAAGTTCAAAAGCCAAGTTAATGAGGCATGATCTGTCCGAAGCAGAAATTTTCGGCCGTAGAGGTAATGATGGAAGTGTTCTACAGCTTTCACTATGGTCAGTAACTCCTTTCTGGTGACGCAATAATTTCGCTCCGACTTTGATAAGCATTTGCTCCAGTAAGCGATGACATGTTCATTTCCGTCAATTTCTTGGGATAAAACAGCTCCGATGCCCTCGTTGCTCGCATCAGTGTCCAGGATGAAGGGTTTTTCAGGCTTCGCATTCTTTGGACCATTCAAACTTTTGCTTGCTCTCCGTCAGCTTATGCAAAGGCCGTGCAATGTTGGAAAAACCCTTCACAAACTTCCTATAGTACGTGCAGAGCCCCAGGAAACTTCGCAGCTGATGGATGTTTTCGGGACGACTCCAACTCTTGACCGCAGATACCTTCTCTGGATCGGTTTGCACACCCTCAGAAGAGATGATGTGACCAAGATAGTTCACTTCCCGGCGGAACAAATTACATTTGGACGGACTTAACTTCAGATTGGCTCCCTTAAACTTTCGCAGCACCTTCCTAAGATTTGCCAGATGTTCTTCGAAACTGCGTCCCACGATAATGATATCGTCTAAGTAAACCAGACAGGATTCGTAGGAAAGTCCTCTTAATACTGTCTCCATAAGACGCTCGAACGTAGCTGGTGCATTGCAGAGGCCGATGGGCATCACTTTGAACTGCCATAAGCCTTGTCCAGTTGCAAACGCTGTCTTCTCTCGGTCATCAGGGTGTATCTCAACCTGCCAGTAGCCGCTCTTCAAGTCCAGGGTCGAAAACCACTTGTGTCCGGAAAGAGTGTCCAAGGTGTCGTCTATCCGCGGAAGAGGGTAACTGTCTTTCTTGGTGATTTCGTTCAGCCGCCGGTAATCGACACAAAATCTGGTGGAGCCATCTTTCTTTCGGACTAAGACGATGGGAGAGGCCCAAGGACTGGAAAAGGGTTCGATTACATCATTCTCCTTCATCTCTTTCAGGAGGGTCTCAACCTCTTCCTTCTTGGCGAACGGTAGTCGTCTTGGATGCTGTTTAATAGGGGGTGTTCTCTAGTGTAAATCCTATGCTGCGTTAAATTCGTACGGCCAACATCCTCCGATGTAGATGAAAACAGATGCTTGAAGTCATCCACCAATTGTTCCGCAGCAGTTCTTTGATCTTTCGATAACGGCGCACTCCCAATTACCTTCGATGTCAAGGACTCAGAAGACACAGTCTCGGGGGAATTGATTCTTCTAATGATGCAGTTTACTGGAGTACAAGTTGCCAACACTTCACCTTTCCGGACATTCCTTGGCCTTTCACTCACGTTGGCGACTCTCACAGGAATTACACCCTTAGAAAGGTCCACAAGCGTAGATGCTACCAGCACTCCTTTTAGGCTATTGCTTAGGTTAGGGTATTCAATGAGTCCAAATCGAAAACTATTGCTTTCTTCAAGGGAGCCAGGTATTAATGATTCTGACCTTGAGGGAATCGATAAATCTGTTTGGGCTATTATTTGATGAGCGGATTTTACATCACTTTCTGCAGAGAAAACGGCTGTCTTCTCTCATCGAGTGCAGCTCATTAGTCTTGAAGTCGAGAGTGAAGTCATATTTCTTCAAAAAGTCCAATCCGAGAATGAAGGGATCCGTGATATTAGCGACGAATGCCGTATGATGGTAGGTGGCATTCCCAAACACTATTTCCAAGTCCACTTTACCGTCAATCTCGATCTTGTCACCTGTCACAGTCTGGAGACTTACGCGTGGCGATGTCCACAGCAGTTTCAATCCAAATTCACGAGCCACATCTGTCCTAATGATTGTCACCTTGGCTCCAGTGTCGACAATCAGTCTGCAGGGGTTCCCATTTACATGGGCGTAAATGAAAAGTCCATCACTGCCACTACTAGAAGAGGAAATCTGCAGAGCTCTAGTGGTGGTGATTTCCTTCCCTCACGTAGCTTGGCGAGCCGGACAACTCCTTCGCAGGTGTCCTTCACTACCGCATTTCCAGCACTTCTGCTCTTGTTTCTTTTGGGCTGTTATGCTGCTCAGATGTCTTGTCAAGTCACCGAGTTGTCTCTCAAGTTCAGCGAGATGGGACGACCTGGAATCAGACTCATCAGCTTCCTGAGTCCGGATTAGATGGCGATCCACACGGGTTGCTTCTTGGGTGGCCTCGTATCTCATCGCATACACAACAGTAGAACTCAGGTCTTTGACATCCGCCATCCGTAGAGCTTTCTGGATTTCCGGATCTCGAACCCCGTCGATGTATTAGTTGAGTGCCAGGTTGTCTCGAACATCCGCAGGGCAGTCGTAAAAAGCAAGATGAGACAGTCTCTCGATGTCCGCCGCAAGCTCTTGCAGGGTTTCCCCAGTTTTCTGGAAACGGGACTTCAACTGGAGTCGGCTGAAATCTTTCTGGCACTTCTCACCGAAGCGAAGCTCTAACGCAGCTGTGAGGGCGGCGAAATCCAGGCGCTGGCTGTCCATAAGGATCTGAAGAATATCTGCTGCGTCACCTCTCAGGGATGCTGCAAGATGGCAGGCCTTGGTAGCAGAGTCCCATCCGTTCGCTTCCGCCACTATCATGAACTGAGTTTTGTAAACCTGCCACGAAGTTTTCCCATCAAATGTGGCAAGTTTAATGGACGGTCGAGCAACAGATGTGGGAGCGCCAAACTGTACAGAGCTGCTTTCCGCGGTCGCCAATCTCCTTTCCAGGTCTTTAAAGATGTCTTCTTTAAGTTGATGAAATTTTCTATCTTCTTCTTCCAGTTTATTTTCTACAGCATTGCATCGACCTTCAACGGAATCTAATTTTTCTTCAAATTTCTCTTCGATTTTATTTTCCACTGCGATGAATCGGCCTTCAACTGCCTCAAACTTTCCTTCAATAGCATCAACTCGATGCTCTATCTCATTAAATTTATTTTCCATCACAGTCTTTATCGAAGTAAGATCGTTTTTAATTTCCTCTTGGTTAGAAACTAGGTCATTTTTCAGCACCGTTAAATCACTTTTCAATTGGTTTTGATAAGCCGCCATATCATTATTTAATTGTTCTAGATTAGCTGCCATATCATTTTTTAATTGTTCTTGATTAGCTGCCATATCATTTTTTAATTGTTCTTGATTAGCTGTAAAACTTGCAGTCAAGTCACTTTTTAATTGTTCTTGATTAGCCGCCATATCACTCTTCACAGAGGTGATTGCGACAAGAAGTTGTTTTAATTGTTCATCCATTGCGCGAGTAATCACCATAAAAATAAAGTCCTAATTCAAAAATGTCTTTATGATAAAATGTCCAAAGTCACACTTACTCCAAGAAAGTCCAGAAGAAGCCCCACGTTGGGCGCCAAGTTGTAACGGATTCGGTGCGACTTCCACTTTCTTGAAATGAAGACCCATTTCTTGATAAAAGCACAGGAAATTTATTTACACTATGTACAGGAAAGCTCGTCAACAACTGCTAAATTATTCATCAGCAATTAAGCAATTATCACACAACACCGTAAACTCAACGTTTACACACGTATTTACTTCCAAATACGAAAACAACACAGCGAAATGCCTCGCAATAAACAGAGCAAAAATGCTCTCAGTTCGAAATCTCAATCGAAACTAAAACTGTTTATCCATCGCTAACGGCTTATATACACCGAAAAGAAATCTCTCAAATATTCCAGAAAATGCTACAACGTTCTACAACTACACTTCCATTGATAAAATCAGTGAATGAAATAAGAAAAAAAAGAATAGGGGGTTGTATACTTTAGCCATATGTTAAGGGGTTGTATATTCATTACGGGAAACTATTTACAAGTTACGTTACTACAATAATTACTAATTACAGGAATCGTAACAATATATATATATATATATACATATATATATATATATATATATATATATATATATATATATATATACATAATTAATACACATAGTTAATTTGCGTTTAAAATTGAATCCGCAGGTTTAAGATGGGAATAACGACCAAAAATGTCATTTTTTTTCTTTTTTGCAATCTAAAATATTTCCTCGCTTCAATCTACATGTGGGCGGTAGGAAAGAAACAAAAAACATTCCCCAGAGATAGTTATAGAGCATTGAATTTAGCATCAGGTGTAAAAAGGAAACAAATTCTGGATTTATTTCCTTCTTAGAACTTTTAATTGATTGATACGCTAGTTTGCAGCACGAGTAGCCAACCAATTGAGAAAACTATTTTAAATGTTTATTATTTTGTAATCGTAGTAATATTTATAATCGTTGATGGTTTACAAAACGTTTGTTTTTTCAATGTGTCATGGTCTATATCGTTATTTCAACCAAAGTATGATTAATTAATTATTTATTATTAACTTATTTACTACAACGATGTCATCGGGAGATTCCGATGAAGTGTCTAAAGTTTAGTTTCCCACAACGGAAAAGAGGTCGTCGTAACATTACATTCAATACATGAATCTTCAACTGCAGGATATATAACTACTTGTGAGTTAATTAATGGCCCAGTCAAAAGAAGTTTCCTCTTGCAATTTATATATATAAAAATCTCGTGTCACGATGTTTGTTCGGGGTAAACTCCGAAACTACCGAATCGATTTTTATCAAATTTCATATTTATCTGTAATTTGGTCCAACTTAAAAGATAGGATGGTTTTTATAATTTTTAATTGCGAATAAAATGTTTATTACACATTAATAGTGCGTATTCATTGCTTAGTTCTATAAATTCTTAATAGATGGCGCTGTAAGATAATTTTTCCTCAAAGTTATTTATTCTTAGATTAATTAAAATTTGCAAATGATACTATGTTACGAATATCGATGGCAATTGTATCGCCGTAGAAACGATCAGAATAGTGGCCACACTTTTCAATGTAAATGTCAAATTCTACAAATCAAGTTGAAATTCATAAACAGCGAATGGTTCCATACTCACCACTGCTTTTAAACACGTATGAGGCTCATATTAATGTCGAGTTTTGCAATTCATAGAAATCCATTAAGTACTTTTGCCGATACGGTGTTAAAGGTCTTTTTTACCTCACATTTGATGTATGAAATATGGACAACAATGACGAAATAACACGATGAGAGATGAGTAAAATATATAATAAGCAATGAAGCTATCTGGCATAATATAGTTTCTCTATATACGAAAGAGACCCTTCTGTCCAGCATATTGCAGTACGAAACGAAATCTCGAAAACGACCAACGAGTATATTTTACCGAAGATATTTTCTGCGAAGAGCATTCAGCCTCCAAAAACACTTTTTTTTAAACATTGTGTCAAAAAACTAATGTGTTCGGCTGGACTCTCAGAAATAAAACTATTTACCAATCTTCCACGCTATTTTACATGAATTGTAAAAAAATACGAAATGTCACTGATTATTTCCATAGAACGTGTCGGGATTTTATAGGTCCTCAAAATGTCTTTTGAAAATCATGTATCTGCGTCAAAACGTTTCCTGAATTGCTACAAACGTCAATAATGAAGACATCTAACTGTTGTGAAAAATATTTTTAACTCCCACTTTAAAGATTAACTGAGTATATTTATTAAGTGTATCGGATTCAAATAGATCAGGTTCCGTCTATAGCGTCTAAGCTCCGACTGAGAGTGAATGAGCCTCTGGATTCCGTAGCTTTGCAGGCATCGACGGCGAGTTAGTATCATAGTACTTGCTTGCAATATTGTCTTACCTTTCGTCATGTTTGCAGTCATAGTTTTGTAGCTTTCTTAGGAAAGTAGAAAGGGTTAAGCATTTGTATTAAACTTGCATAAATTTTCTCTGAAGGGGGGGGGGGGGGGTCCAAATTCACGATTGGAATACAGCAAGGGATTTGACGGAATTCATCTAAAAGATTCCAGGATAATTTCTAGGAAAGTTAATGAATTTTGAGGATGAGAATTGACTTCAATACCTTCACCATGGCCCTTCCAGATTGACGTAACTCCCAATGGGAGCTTATCTTTGGATTCCGTAACTTTCCAAGAGTAATAAACAATTAGAATTCTTTGTGCATGCTTGCAAGTCCTTCTTAGCAGTGTCTATGCTTGCGATTACTATTTCGGTACTTTCTTGCTGAGTCGAAAAATGTGCCTTAGTTACTGATGTTACTTAGGTTATCTCTGAAGATTTTAGTGAAATGATTGTTTCGAATCGGAGAGTTTTCGGAATTCTTTAGAAAGATTTCAGGATGATTTTAGAAAGGTTTCTGACTTTTAGTAGAAAACGTTCCTACTTTTTGAAAGATAAGTTACTGGCAGAAATTGGGCCTATTCGCTGTCCACTATTTTTCAGGGCATTTCTTAATTGTTTGAACAGTGTTGAATACAGTCAGAAAACCACGGAAGACACGTAAACAAAGAATACAATATTCATAAATCTCGGGCATAATTAAAGCCAAGACATTGGGACCAAAACTCCATTCAAATATAAATTGTGTATCCAAAACAAAGTAAATATTTTTTTTTTTTTTTTGCATTTGTTTTCGGTTAACATTCCCGAACAGACAGGAATATTTGTGGACCGTTAATTGTCGAGTGTTTAATACATATCACGATGCATGTCGCAAATTGTATTTATTGGTTGCACATAGTCATTGGGAGTTGACACTTTCTAATGCAGGTTTAACATAATGAGAAATAGAATTCGTCAACTGTTTAAAAAAAAATTTGACGACATAATATCCAACACAATGATCCTTTCTGCGGAGAAACCATACAACTTTTACGTTTGAAGATGTATTTCATGAAGTTTAACAAACACACAAATGTCCAAATCCAGATTTTACACCAAAGATAAATATGACGCTTTAGTTTTGATTGAAAGTTTTTGCATTTTAATTTCAAATTTGCCACTTATTCATTATGGTATGCCGTCACTTGATCGTTGGGTCACCGATTGATTTGCAACGAGAAAAAACATTGCAATGACACTGTCTTAACTACAATTATTACGAAAACTGAGCCATTACTGACGGCTGGAAAAAAAATGCTGACTGTTGATGCTGAACAAGGCTATACAGTTGTCGATTAAAACAAAGCCGTAAACATTCCAACTGAATTTTTAAATTCCCTGGATACACCAGGAATGCGACAACACGATTTCCAGTTGAAAATTGGCTCACCAATTTATTATTTTTCGCGATTTAAACCTACCTAGATTATGCAACGATACACGTTTCTTCGTCAAAAGTCAACAATTTTGACGGGAAAGTTTAAAGGAGAAATGTTTGTGTTGCCACGTAATCCATTAATAGCGTCGTAATTTTGAAACACATTTGGAAGGCTTCAATTTCCGGTTCGTTTAGCTTTTGCAAAGACCATAAATAGAGCTCAAAACCAAACAATGTCTAAGTTTCGGTTTGGAAGTTAAACAAACAAGTTTCTCTCATGGGCAACCATATATCGCCTACTCACAAGTTGGAAAGCTATCATACCTTTCGTATTAGCAAAAGACAGGTTAAGCAAGAGCATTGTGCACAACTTAGTGCTTAGATAATTTTCAGTTTTCAAATGATAGAAACGATTGTTCAAATTCAATGTTGTCTACCTCAATTGATAAAATTTAATTTTTATATGTTTTTAATTTAGTTAGTGTATTTTGTAAAGAAGTTATTGATTACAAACTATAGAGAAATCTGAGATGAATAAAATGTAGTGTAGAATCTAAAAGTGTTATGGTGGTTTACGCTTAGTTTCTACATTCCGATATTTTACAATCAGTTTCGATATTTATTATCACTTTCAAGTTATTTTGCTTTTTTTTTTTTTTGGCTGAAATCATAATTGCAAAATTTACTAAGCGTATGTATAGTGCTTTTGCCATAGAAAACTTAGTTAGTACTTACTGAATTCAATAAGTACTTGCCTCAGCCTGCGCTGTAAAAAAAATCGGGAAAGGTTACTGAGTAAAAGTTATCGATACTTGCTTGCAATTCTGGCTAAGTTTTGGCTAGTGTGCATTACTGCTTTTGAAAGTTCATTAATAAATCAGAAAGGTTCAAAGCTTTTTTTTATACCTACCGAAGTTTACACTAAAGTTCCAGAAACACGTTTAGCTTCAAACGGAAAGATCTTTGAATTTTTCAGGAGGCTTCCGAGATAATTTAGGGAAGGTTAATAGGTTAATGAATTTTATTGGAAAACGTTCCTGGTTTTGCAAGACATGTTACTGGCAGAATTTGGCCGCATCAACTGCCCATTATTTTCCAGGAACATTCATGAATCGTTTTTACATTGAATCACGCCCATTATCAATCTCATATGTTTTAAAATCGGCTATACTATTTTAAGCTCTATTAAAAATATTAATTTGATTATATCAAAATATTAAATAAAAGAATGTTTTAATCCAACTACTTCGCCACAGCAACGCGTGGCTGGGTCAGCTAGTATATATATATATATATATATATATATACGAGGGCTATCCAGAAAGTAGATTACGTTTTGGAATAAAAAATAAACAAAGTATAGGAAAATTTTTTTATTATATACAGATGAAAGCCACACTCAAATACTACTTTTCGACATAGTCACCATACAAATTAAGGCATTTATCGTAGCGATGTACGAGCTTGGAAATTCCTTCGTCGAAAAATTCGGCCGCCTGCGCCTTCAACCACTCCGTTACCTCTTCTTGCAGCTGTGCGTCGACATCAAAACGCTGCATAACCAGCCACTTCTTCATTGCTGGGAATAGGTGGAAGTCGCTCGGTGCCAGGTCGGGACTGTACGGTGGATGAGGAAACAACTCCCACTTAAAAGATTCAAGAACTTTACGAGTGACATTTGCCGTGTGGGGCCGGGCGTTGTCGTGAAACAACAAGATCTTAGAGCTCAACATTCCTCTGCGCTTGTTTTGAATTGCTCTTCTGAGTTTTTGGAGAGTTTGGCAATACCTTTGAGAGTTTATTGTAGTGCCTCTTTCCAGGAAGTCCACCAAAATCACACCTTTTCTGTCCCAAAAAACAGTCGCCATGATCTTCCTTGCCGACATTGTTTGCATGCATTTCTTGGGTTTTTGGGGAGAACTTGTGTGCCCCCACTGCATTGATTGCAATTTCGTTTCACAGTTCACGTGTTTCACCCATGTTTCGTCACCAGTAACGATGCGATCGAGTAAAAAGTCACCATCCTTATGGTAAGCGTCCAAAAAGTTCAACGCTGCAGCCATTCGCTGATTTTTGTGGTCCTCTGTCAAGATTTTTGGAATCCATCTTGCACAAAACTTGTGGTAACCAAGCTTTTCGCTGATGATTTCGTGCACCAAACTTCGCGAAATTTGTGGAAAACTTAAAGAAAGTTCCGTTATTGTGAAATTTCGATTTTCCCGGACTTTAGCATCGACTTTTTCGAGAAGTTCGGCGTTCACTATGCTGGGTCTCCCACTTCGATCTTCGTCGTGAACATTGGTTCGGCCATTTTTAAATCTTATGACCCACTGACGCACTCCACCTTCAGTGATAATGTTGTCCCCATACACTTCACAAAGCTGCCGATAAATTTCTATCGGTTTACAGTTTTTTTGCAGTCAGAAACCTTATTACTGCGCGCACCTCGCAGCTCGCGGGATTTTCAATTAACGCAGACATTTCAAACCGTCACAGTATCTGAACGAACACAGCACGAACCTCTCACTAGCACGGCTAGATGCAGACTGAGCTGCGCAACGCTTTGACCCCAAGATGGCCGCGCTAGCCCCGCCCCTAGCGGACACAGACGAAAACGTAATCTACTTTCTGGATAGCCCTCGTATATATATATATATATATATATATATATATATATATATATATATATATATATATATATATATATATATATATATATATATATTAATTTGAATTTTTGGCATCTTGAATTCAAATCATGCTTTTCGCAATCACGAGCGTGTGTGTATGAATGCGCGCGTGTGTGTGTATATGTATGCATGTGTGTGCGTGTTGTGTATGCAGTACTGTGTGTGTACGCGCGTGTGTGTGTAGGCGTTTGTGTGTGTGTAGGTAGGCATATGTGTTTGTGTCTGTGCGCAGGCATGAGTGTGTGTATGTGTGTGTAGGCGTGTGTGCGTGCAGGAGTGTGTGTTTGTGTCTGTGTGCAGGCATGAGTGTGTGTATGTATGTGTTTGTGTGTGTGTGTGTGTGTAGGAGTGTGTGTTTGTGTCTGTGCGCAGGCATGTGTGTGTGTATGTGTGTGTAGGCGTGTGTGTGTAGGATATGGACGCAACATGGAGACGGTTTTCGCAAGAGGAGCAGCATCGTGAGGCCGGTCAACGCGACGGTGGTGCTGGCAGAGGGATGTGGTGGGAAAATAAAATGATAGGAATTCAAAATAGTCAAATCAGAACAATAAACAATCGTGATTGTTCAAAAAAAAAAAAAAAAACAAGAACTGATGTGAAAGTTTCATCAGATCCAGCTTACAAGGCAAAACTTGCAAAAAATTCTAAAAAGAATTGCATGATCTGAAAAAACTTCTCTGTGACATTCCAGACGAAAAGAAACAATTTTACGACATGATGATAACTTGGCCTATTACATCTCATCAGGATGAAGATCACCTGGATGATTGATTTTGTGTTTTTTTCTTTATAATTTAATTTTTACGTCCCATAATTTAACTTTTTCACTTTTGCAATTTTCGTTTAAATAAAGTAATTATTTCTTACTAATTTCAAAAGCTGTTTGCCATTTTTACCCCGATAAATGTCATAAGTTTTAAGAAGGAAATAAATCCAACTTCTACCAGATCTGTAAAAATACTAAATAGTTCGAATATTTTTTTCACGATACTACATTACACTTAACCGAGCTCTGAAACATCTGTACAAAGCCGGAAGATATTGAATGAAATTTACGAAACTGATACAGTTTTTTTTTTACTTCCCAAAATTTGATTTTTGAACTTATTCCCTTTTCAAACCTGTCGATTCAATTGACGTGACAGGCCAACGTTTTTTTTTTCTCTACATAACTTTATTTTAATATAAGATAATGTTTGAAATATGTATTTTAGGAACATGTTTGGTCTTATTATTCCACAGAACTCCTTTTTGACGATAGTTAATTAAAATGAGACTTTTACCGAACGATTGGTGAATAAAAGTTTTTTTTTTTTTCCTTTCTGCTTAAACTGAACTGCAAGATAAGAATTAATATTCTACTACTTGAATGAATTGTTCTTTTCAAGAAAACATTCTTTTCCAATTTCACTTACGTTCTCTGTAAAAGTAAAAAAAATAATATAGCGACACATTAAATTGAGAATGAAAATTTTCATCTATATTTTGTTTGCATAAATCAGCAAGTTTAGTCTATATAATTTACTTTAGGAACTTAATTTAATTTAACTTTAAATTTATTTTGTTTTTATTTATTGCTATTAAAAAAAACTATTTCAATTTGGGAAATTAAGAACACAAGTTTTGCGCATAGGGTTGCGGTCAAATATATACATGATTTTCGTTAGTTGCCATTCATTAATTACGTAAGGGTCCCGAGGGGGGGGGAACTGGAAAATATCTACATACCCTTACGTTGGGGGAGGATCAGGGGCCTGCACAGTGGGGGAGGAGGGACACCTGTTTATCTGGGCCCGAGCCAAAAGGGGGGGCTCAAGCTTTTTGAAATGAGGGGTGAAATAAAGGGGTAAGCAATATAGAGGGGGCCAATATAAGTAATTTGTGATGCGCCCCAAAATTTCTGTGCATGCCTTCGGGGGGGGGGTCAAACCCATTCTTTCGTGATGTTTGCCAAATCGATTATTTTATATTAGAAATCGCGCGGTCAAGTGATTTGGCAGTGATCATAATTTATTTGCGTCTGGAAGATTAAAAAAAAAACGTATTAGAATGAGCTACTTTTTATTTTTTTTACAAAGACTGAATGGTGGAAAATATAATTAAATAATCGCACTATATGTGGCATGTTTTATTTTTAACTAGTATCGCATCATATACAAAAAATATCGAAAACACATTCAGTCTAGATTCCAACATTTTAGTAACTATTTCTTTGCTCAAAAAGGTTTAATTTAATAATAGTGCATTTAATAACGATTTCAGTGTTTTAAGATTCGTTATTTCATTATTTTGAAAAACGAAAGGAAATCTTACGTAAGATTAGGGAGATGGGTTTGAAAAATCTTACGTACCCTTACATGGGGCGGTCAAAAATTACCAAAATTATCCTTCAGTAATTAATGAATGGCCACTTACCTCTGAAAAAATCTTATTTATCACCATATTTTAAGAAACAAAATCGACTCGTTTAGAGCGACATTATAACTTATCTTAAGACGAAATGAACAAACTACGTTGTCTCAGATAATGCATTGACATTCATTTTTTTAAATTTCCCTTCGACAACCATTAAAAAAATGTACATAAATACATCCTTTAGAATAAAAATAAAAATCATATACATTATTGATTGAATTACTTAACAAACATTTTTATTGTTTCGAAAAAGAAAAGATTGATTATGATTAGAGTAAACATAAAGTTATCAATAATGCAAACAATTTTTGTAATAGGCCCTTTTAGCGAAAGCGTTTGAAAATAATTTAATTAATTTTTTTCTTAACTGTTTCTTGAAAAATTGGACAACAGCCAAACACCCCATTTGTAATGATTAATAGTTTTAGCAAGATTCAATTTAAAATTGGATTCTTTCCAAATTTGTTTTTAAATTATTCATGTATTTGTTTATTCCTTCAAATGAGCTTTTAAACCGTTGCACAACTATGAATAAATATCTTTTTTCCTCATAATCTATATTTAGATCATGAAACTTTTCAAGAATTTTTCTTACTATATGCAAGGCAGCATCTTTTTACTTGTGTATAATTTATTGAGAATCACGATTGCCTATTGTTCTCACTTGACAGTTTTGAATTCCTATGATTTTATTTTCCCCCCGCCTCCCTCTGCAACACCATCGTCGAACGGCCGCCTCACGATGCTGCTCCTCTAGCGAAAACCGTCTCCAGGTTGCGTCGCTTACTTGACAACACTTACACACACACACACACACATCTGCACATACGAACAACTACCCACACACATGCCTACACACACATACACATACCCCCACACACAAACAAACATACCTCCGCCCCCACAAAAACAAACACACACGCCTACATACACACACACACTCTCGTGATTGCAAAAACATAATTTGCATTCAAGACGTCAAAATTCAAATCAATTTTTGCTGTTATTTTTTTCTACATTTACTCCAAAATACGCTTCCAATTTCCAATATCAGTGCATATTTTTCGAGTCAGAACCTGACGCATAAAATCGACATAATGAAATTTTTAACATTACTAGAAATTTGCCCGTCAAAGTATGACGAGTAAAAATTGCTTTGAACGAAACAATTGCCTGTTTGAAAATATTTTGATACTTGAAATTTTAATCCCAATCCCAGTAGATAAATCCTAAACTCCAGTAGAAAGCGTTCTGGTAAGTGACCAGATCCAGTTCAGCCTTGTCATATCAAAGCCATTCCCCGCCTCTTACACATTACCAGAACATATTATCAAAGTATAATGCCGCGGTGCAAGTTTCATTGTCGATGACACCAGGAGTGCTACTCGATCATTGGCTATTAGATATATGAGGATGTAGCATATAATGATATCAAAACTGTTTTTTTAATCATTTTTTTTAAAATACGTATTTTAAGCCATTTGAACGAGCATTTTAAACTAAGATGCTAATATTTTTTAGGTTTATTGTTTTAGAATTTTTTTTTATGCATACAGATATTCTTATTACGTAGGGTACACCGGGGCAACTTTATGCATGGGGCAAGTTTACGCAGTGCCCTTTTTTCAAAGCGAATTATAACTGGATAGCCAATAGGCATAACAGATTGATGCTACTCCCTAGCAAATATTCTCACAAGCTTTTGAGCATTAGTAGAGCTTCGGTCAAGCATGCAGAAAGAATGATCTGTTTTCTACCAAGTTAAGTAAATTTTGCGTTGAATGTTTTAAAGCCTATTGTGAATAAATAATATTTGGTTAAGAAAAAATAAATACATAAAATTAAGCTGAATTTTATTCTTTTTTGAGAATCGTTTTTGTGTGAATCGAAAAGATCGCGCACTTCCTCTTTGCTCAATTAATTCGACAATCGTGATGAACAATAAAGAAGTATTTGTGGATTAATACATTATGCAGATCGTGAAATTGTGACCTTGTGACAAGGGGGAAGGAAAGAATAAGAAGTGTGACATCAAGCTTTTTTTAATACGAATATGTTTATGAAAAGTAGCTTGCAAAACGAATTTTGTGACAAAGAGGGAGGGGGTCAATATTGTTGAAAAAACAGTGAAGCATCATTTATGGACTGCCTCTCGCCAAGAAATTGAACGCAGATTTATAAAACTACGTATAAGCAGTTTTACTTAGCTCTATACCCATGGTATTGTTTAATGAAAGTGAACTGTGGAAGTGTAGAAAGCCAGCACTTCCTCAGCAAAAAATTTGTTAGAAGACGAAATACTTAAATTTGTCGAAATACTTATACTGCGCTCATTCGTCCCGTTTTGGAATATGGGTTGCAGGTATATCGGGCTGCCGCTGTCAGTAACCTTGAAAAACTGGAAAGGGTTCAGCTCTCTGCTGCAAGAATCATCACTGGCCTCCGAAATAGTTGCCCTAAGGATATTGTTCTGTATGAGGCTGACCTGCAACCTCTAGGACTCCGAAGCAGATATCTCCTGGCTAAATACTTTGCTAAGCTTATTAGTTATGGTGACCAGAACAGGACTTCCAGTTATGTACGAAACTGGAAGAATAATCAACGCCTTAAGAGACAGAGTCCACTTGGCTTTGCTGAAAGCGAGGGTTTCCTTTTTAATGAAGTTGAATATGTTTCACTGACTTGTGGTCTGGATGCTGCCCCATCATTACATGAACGAGTTTTCTTCAAACCTCACTTGTGCTCGTACACCAACAAGAGCTCCCAACACCCGGAGTATCTTAGACAACTTGCTTTGGAGGTTATTCACCAAATCCCATGTGATGCATTGCAAATATATACTGACGGTAGCAGGGGTGACGGCGCTATCTCCGGTAGCGGTGTTTATATCAGAGAAGGAAACGGCATTAAGATTTGTATTAAAAACCCCGGTTTTTGCTCCGTCTTCCGGGCCGAACTTCTAGCTATTGAGGAGGCTCTGAATTATTGCGTCACAGAGAGTGTCAGTACTGATATTTGGATCTTGAGTGATAGCCGAAGCTCTATTCAGCATCTGTCTGAATGGTGGAAACAAGGTGACAAAACGACTCTGAACATAATCGAACATCTAAAACACTTGAGTAAACGTCTCACCATTACTTTTCAATGGATACCGTCACATGTTGATGTATTTGGAAATGAGATTGCTGATGGGCTGGCTCGTCAGGGGAGCCGAGAGATCTCTCCCCATAACGGATGCCTTTCTTTTTCAGAAATTGCCACCCGTGTTAAGCAAAGCATCAGTTCCTCTTGGAGACAGCCCCCTATTCATGAATGGTACAAAGCATCCCGCCCTGGCGCTGCTTTACTTCGGGCAAGTAGTAGGGAACAACAAACCGTTTAGCCCGACTGAGAAGTGGACACACTCGAGCACAGCGACATGTGGCTGGTATTAAGGTTTTCCCCTTGTGCCCAAAATGCAATTTGACTCAGGCTGCTCCCGCCCATATTTTCTCTTGCATCGGCTGTGACCTGAATCAGCTGTATTCCGACCCTTCTGCTGTTTTGGAGGGACTTTGTTTGCACGGCTTCATGGACTTGGTATGATGTTTCTGTCTGCCAAGTGGGACAAGCAACAACAACACTAATACCCCGACCCTGGGGGGTGGGGGTATTAGTTAAAGGGGGAAAGGGGGAACCAAATTTTGTGGTTTTCGATTATATCTCGGAAACGGCAGAAAAATTTGTTTCCGAACAAAAATGAAAGTTAACTAAATTTATTGTAAAATTGTTTTCATGCATGTATGTTTTTTTTTAGATATGCGTTCTTGAAAACCAATACCTTTCGAAAATAAAGAATTATCTCGTTCTTACTGTCTCAGAGTGTCTGTACCAAACATGCGCTCAAGGGATCTTGTGCAGCAATCATGTGACAAGGATCCTGACCGTTTTCTGTGTCTTGAAAATCCACCGTCTGAACACTTTTACTGCAGATTCAAACCTGATACCAAAGAAATACAAAACCCATGCCCAATCACCGCTACACCCAGCTGACAAGCAATCAAAAACTATGAAGTTCTAGCATGTACTCAATTTCGTTATTCTTATTGAAATGAATATGTGACGCCATGGCATGATACTGAAAATGTTAATAATAGAAATAAGGTAAATGTAGCTGACCGGCAGCACCTTTTTGTAATTTTGGTTTTTATTACATTATTACTAATCATATTTTGAAAGTGTTTATTTGGAATATGGACTGACAGTACAGTCGACTCCCGCTACAACGCGATTCAATTTGCGCAAAATGGCTATAACGCAAATCTTTCAACAGTAACGAATTTAAGAGCTAACGCGAATTTCTCGTCCACAACACGAATGTTTTGGAAGGAAGTATCGGTTTCTTTTATTGACTACTAAATATTGATTTCGTGAATATTATCACACCCCTTTAGCATCACTGACAGTGAAAGTTCCCACACCAAACTAGTCTACGCATCGCGTTGTTAGTGCATCAAATAACCCCTCGATACATTCCATTGATTTTCTTTTTTTTTCTTTCTAAATACTAAACTTGATGAAAATATTAGCACCTTACTGTGCTGTTTTATGTATGTTTGTAAAGATGGGAAGAAAAAGAAATTTTCTGACAGAAAAAAAAGGTTAAGATTCTCTATAAGTTTGAATAACTACAAATCGTCCACGGTAGCACGACAATAAGTAGGGATGAATCTTTCGATCGTACAATTAAAAGTCAAAACAAAACGATAACCCTAAATTTCAGAACTTAGTTTCAATATTGAAGCTTGCACAGTCTAAGCAAAGTAAATATTATGAAAATACAAGCTGTTCTTAATGTTTCGATGTCATTGTCGGCCCCTTCGCCCTATATATATATATATATTTATTCCGTTGTTGCAACTGCCCTTGCAATGCAAGCATGCGACAGATTAGTTTAAAACAAAACAATAAATATAATAAAACAATTAAACAATATATATAAACAATAAATATAATAAAACAATAAATAATAAAACAATTAAACAATATATATAAACAATAAATATAATAAAACAATAAATAATAAAACAATTGAACAATAATAGAAGAAACAAATATAATTTCGCTCTAACTTATTCCACTGTTGATTATATGGGAAGAATAAATATCGTTTAAACACGAATACAAGAAACGAATATCATTTTGCTCTTATTCCAGTAACTGCATATTTCATTAACTATTAGGAAGAAGAAGAAAAAAACTTATAAAAGTGTGGAAGCGATATATTGGATTTTTGATGATCTTTAACGCAACTTGTAACATATCAATATGCTTTCGTAAATGGAAATAAATGCGGTTATTAAGTATAAATGCAAGGTTTCAAGATTTATGAGACTGAAGGGAGTCATTAGCGATATCTTCTGAAGTTTATTTAATATCACTTCTCCTAAAAATGATTTTAAACTGTGGTAAAATATATTTCTATTTTAAGTAAAGCGCTATTTTTTTCAGCGAAGTTGAATGATTCAAGGGAATCTCAGTAGGAAAACGTTTTTAAATTCATTTGAAAAAATCATATATTTTGAATAATATGCAAATGTGTATTAAAATATACAGTGGTTTTCTATATACAGTTTTTGATCTGCGCACTTCAGCAAAATAAAGGTGGACAATTAATCTTAAAGTTACAACTCTTGCCCGTTTTCGTAGTGGACATCTTAAAACTTTAAAATTTTCGGAGGGGTGGAAGATCTTTCAGACTTATATTCAGTAAATTTCCGCACATTAGCCAGGGCTAAAGCAGAAATACGTGAAATACACCGCCAGCTCAGTCATTTCCAGCCGAGGACTGCAGTTTCGTGCTTATTAGCACTCATCAGCCTGGCATAGGAAAGTGGCTGAGCTGGAGATGGAAAACCTCTTAAGGAAGCCAAGAGTGCGAAACAAACTAGTAGCTAATATAGAATTAGCAGACCAGACGAGTGACCGAAGCAATGGATCGGTTCAACTCGAAGATTGAACGCGAGGCAAGGTATATTCAGTAAATTACCGCCCATTAGCCAGGGCAAAAGCAGAAATACGTGAAATACACCGCCAGCTCAGTCATTTCCAGCCGAGGACTGCAGTTTCGTGCTTAATAGCACTCATCAGCCCGGCATAGGAAAGTGACTTTTCTCCGCACGCACCCCACCTCTTAGCCTTGGGCCTTAGGTTCCATCTCACGGGGCATAGGAAAGTGACTGAGCTGGAGATGGAAAACCTCTCAAGGAAGCCAAGAGTGCGAAACAAACTGGTAGCTAATATAGAATTAGCAGACCAGACGAGTGACCGAAGCAATGGTTCGGTTCAACTCGAAGATTGAATGCGAGGCAAGGTATATTCAGTAAAAAGTGTTCGATCTTCGAGTTGCCTGTCGTGCCTGGGGCTCTCCAGGAGCGATTTGACTGAAGACCCAGTGACGGTGCTGGATTTCTTGAGGGTAAACAAACTCATGGACCTGGTCTAGCACTGCTGACCGTGGGGGCATGCAACAACAAAGGTGGACAAAAGTTACGTGTAAGCAATGTAAAAAAACGTTTCAGCTTTATTTACCTAATCGGACTTAAAAGGATATTTTTCTTCATATTTTAAGTTCTGGGATATTTTAACAGTACAAACGCTTTATACTTTTAATTGTTTTAAAACATACCTGTAAAATATTTTTTCTCCCAGTCTGTCAATGTTTTTAACGCATATTTTCACAACATTTTTTATTAAACTGCATTTAAACTAATACGAACAAATACAATATGTAATTAGTCGCTGTTGTGCCAACTTGTTCTTTAACATATTATGTTATTCTTTTTATGTATATTTCACATTGATTTTATAAGTTTATAAGCTTACACAAATGAATGTTTCTTAAAATTGTGTGTTTTTTTCTCATGAAAAATAATTGAAAACGTGTTGAAAAGATTATACAGCAAATTTACATTCCCTTAAAACTTTATTAAAGAATACTAAAAAATATTCAATGTTTTTCATTTAAAAAATATAAAACAGTTATTACTTTCAATAGTTGCAAAAAACGAAATCTAAAAATTGGTGCTTTCGAAAACATATTCATTTTATATGTGTTCATAAAATGGCATTACTAACCAAAACCAGCAGTATTAAAATATTCAATGAATATGTAGTTGAGTGAAAAGAGAGTTTTAAGTTTACTTTGGAATTTCCTTTGTAGTTATTGAATTTCACTTTCGTGAAGGAAAGAATCTTCGAAAATCTCTCTCTCTTTTTTTTTATCTGGGGAATCATTCTAACAATGAGAAAATGCTAATCATGTGACAGAAAAGAATCAAAGTCAAAAGAAGTATCGACAATCTGTTTTTTCGCTTTATTTCATTGTGCTGTAAGATATCAAATATTTTTTAGGCGTGTTTTTTGTTATTTCTTTTGAACTGTTGGAAACATTTTTGTTTTAAATTTAAAAACAAATTTCGGAAATGCAAGTAAAACAGCAAACCTAGAAACTTTTAGCAGAAACATAAATATTCCTATGAGTCATTTTTTCTCAGTATATTTGGGGATTTAGGAGATTGAATGAATAATTGAACCATTGTTGCATATTGAACAATTTTACGCTTTCTATATTTTATCAAAACTGCGCTTAGTTAAAAAAATGGATTACCTATCACAAAGAATCATGTAGAGTAATTTAAAGCGTAGGATTTTGACTTTAAAACCTGAAAGCTGAAAATGTAATGATAATTATGCTAAATCACAGGGTTTCAAGTAATTTGTTCCATGAGGGAATAAATATAATCAATTATGGACCGTGATGGCCTTTTCGGTAAGGCACCGGACTTGTGACCGGAGGCTACCGGGTTTGATCCCACACGGTCGAAGATCCGCCTTCTTGATTAACGGTGACTTGGGGACGTTATACAGGGTGTCCAGCAAATGACTCCCTGGTTCCTAAATTAAATATCTCGAAAACAAATGACGATATTGGAATAAAACAAACGGTATGCTTATTGTGAAACCCATAAAAATCATATACGGAACTTGGAAATTAGTTTAT
This sequence comes from Uloborus diversus, assembly GCF_026930045.1. Classification (NCBI taxonomy): domain Eukaryota; kingdom Metazoa; phylum Arthropoda; class Arachnida; order Araneae; family Uloboridae; genus Uloborus; species Uloborus diversus. The sequence goes on from NC_072735.1 coordinate 4,126,552, forward strand.
AAAAGTGCCAACAGGTGGCGCTGCACGCTGTTTCTGCAATAGAAGTCTCCATAAAAAGTGCTGCGAAGAGGTTGGACGATAGTTTCTAGCGTATATGTAAGCATATCTGAGTGGCTATACTACTGCTGAAACAACCAATCTTTGCGCAGCACTATTTATAAAGACTTCGATTGAAATTACTGCGGCAGCGCCCCCTGTTGGCGTTTTCTAAACTAATTTCCAAGTTCCTGCTAAGATTTTAATGGGTTTCACAATAAACACGCCATCTTTTTTATTTCAATATCGTCCTTTGTTTCCGATATATTTAATTTTTAAACCAGGGAGTCCTTTGCTGGACACCCTGTATTTCTTGTGGTCACACAGTCCTCAAATTGAAACGATACCTCTGGGGGTGCTAGGCCAAAAGTTATTCGGCTTTCGGCTTTTGGTCTGGCTCTAAGTTATCAAACAGTCCATAGATGGTGCTGCCATCTATCGGGTTGTCTGAGCCTAATCGGACTTCCAGCTAGAAAAAGGCTCTCGATTAAACGGAAGCCACACCCATCTGCCTTAAAATCGAGTAACATAGCTACTCCGGCTAGGATTCTCGAGTGGCATAAGTAACAACACAACACACTACATAATAAAACACAACGGATTTCTTCCTTCCTCAGTAGCTCGACAGTCCATAATTTGCATTTGCCTTCTCAATAAATGTTTTCCGGGCCAGCTGTCTTTCTGCACGTGTTTTGGAAATCATAATATCAGGGTACCATACGAATTACGTAAGAATGAAAAAAAAAAAAATAGACAGCAATCGGAAAGAGCATAGGGAAGCCTTTTATTTTGACTCGTAAGTAAGCGCTCGGCTCTCAATTATCGAGACAATCTGCCAAAATGTTAGTAATATTCGCAAAAATTAACCCGGGAGAACTCGCGGTGCTTTTCGTCACACGAACGCTCGCAGGTTTTTCAACACTGAATTATAAATTGATAAACAGCCTCCATAATATGTTTTAAAAAGTAAAGTTTAAGAAAGTTTTATGATACATAAATCTAAATCTTCTTCTGAGCATTACTGATGATCGCTTTACTGTTCTGTGTCAACTTCTTCTTCATCATCTTCATTAAGGGAGTTCTCATCAGTTGAAACCTCAACCAACAAGGTCTGCAACCTCTTCATTTCATCTTTGTAGCTTAATTAGCGATGCATTTCACAACCTCTTTCTTTACATTTACAATCTGAAATGAAAAGCGTGAGTGCTCGCTTCGGGATTCTGAGGCCCAAACCGGAATTTTCTGGGGAAAAGTGGGAATGTACATTACTGAAAAGCATGTGGTCAGTATGTAGGTCACCTCGAACGCAGCTACTGTGGATCTCATTCATTTCCGTTGAAGGGGTGATTTTTGGCAGCGTAGTTTTTTAATGACTGGGACGGAGAGGCCCGATGCAAGTTCTCCCGGGTTAAACTCTTGACGAGAAACGGAAGATACCATGCGACTTCAACCTGTGTATGTGACAGGTTATCCTAACGCTTAGCATGTAAAGATGTCTTCTATTTTTCACCAAAGCCCGATAAACTTGACTGAGCTGGCAGTGTATTTCATGTAAAATCAACATAATTTCTGACAGTAAAAGATGTGTGTGATCACTATTGTCCTGTTGACAAACAGCTCCTGGGAATCTTGCAATAAAAGCCAGCTTATAGAACAAAAGACTGGCACGATTGTATTGTTGCGAGTTCGGTGCAACTTCCAACTTTCTTTAAATGACCACACAGTTCTTGAGAAAACACAGGAGATTTATTTACAACTATATACAAGAAATATCGTTAACAATTGCTAAAATAACCATAGCAGTTCAGCAGATATCAAGTAACATCGTAAACTCAAGAATAACACATGTATTTACATCAAAATACGCAAAAACACAAAGGCTAATATACATTTTCCAGCCAACGGCTGAGAATAGACTAACTTTGATCACGCCGTCATGTCTATTTAAAATCCTTCGAAAGTTTCCACAATATTCCATTGAACAAATCTATTACGTTCTACCAATTTCTCATATTTTCTTTTTATTCATTCACGAAGCTTATCATTCAGAAATGGGGGACATATACTTCGGTCGAATGTTAGGGGGTTGTATGTACGTTAAAAGAATCTATTTACAGGTTACGTTACTAAGATAATTTTAGTTGAAAAATAATGGAATAAACGCCAAATTTAGCCAGATTACAACAAATCAATCGCAAAAATAATTACTATTTACAGAATTTCTACGTTGTCATGGGTAAAAAGTAGGGGTGACCGCGTATAGTATGCGATGGCATCCCTTATGTAAAACACGTTTTTCTGCTCAGAACAAATCCATGGTTAGTGCTTTCACATGAGTTCGACGAGGTTGGACTGCAAAAAAATAATGCTAGATCGTCTTCAGCGACGAACTGAGATTCAATTTAGAGAGTAGTGACAATCGTGTGTGTGTGTATGGGCCTCTGCGGAAGCGTTCTAAAACTGTACTTGCTTTTCAGAGGCACACCGCAGATTAAACTATTTGTCGTGTACGATACCCTGTAACATATAATATTGATCCATAACGCTATTACAGCCCAGAAGAACATTTATGACGTACCTCAATCTAAGGCCCCTATAACTGGGGAGCCGACGCATCCGCCATTTTGGATCAAAGTGACCGTCTGTTCTTGAGTTATTGCCATAGGGGGAATTATTAAAAGACGCAAGAAATAATGTTAAGATCGTAAAAATAAGTGAATGTGCCGCAGTGCACTGTGCTAATAGTTCACAGGAAGGATTTTGTTTCTTTACATTCCAAAATTAATAACCCAAGATAAAAAATTAATTTTACTGACGATTTGCTGGAAATCCGAAACAAAAACTCGGCAGTGCGAAAGCAGTAAACATTGTTATGTAAGTTCTCCGTACTATTTCTATTGCTATGGAGTAATTTAGTTTGAAGAAATATGCTTTTTTGTTTTTTTTATACAACTGTTACATTTTTAAATCAGTTGATAAATTAATTGCTAAGATCAAAAATAGGACTAATTCACTTTATTGGAAATTCAAGTATATAGGATTAGCACATAAAAATATATAGTCACATTAATACTATTAAGAGCATTAATAATGTAAAGTAATACTAGTTTCATAATTAATTAGCAAGTTAATTAATCATATAAATACCCGAATAATAATAACATATGTAATATTTCACCAATTGAAATATTTCGATTTCTTAATGTTTTGTTGGTTTGTTTATTTTTCCAAAATATGACATTCTGTTGTTCTAATGTCAATTTGGGACAAAAACGAATGCATTACGCTAACATAAAATGAAGCTGAAAGGAAGCGAAAACACTAGTGTGGTAATATTTCTCCGACTTTTGATCCAAAATGGTGGACAGTTTGGCCTGGTATATGTAGGGACTCTACCTCAATCATACGTGAAGGCACCCTTGACAATGATCATAGGAGTCATTTTTCAAAAGAACTAAGTGCGGAAGCTCACAGAAAATGTATCGGAGAAGTTCCATAATTACATTATAACCTCGCTGAACGTCTCGATCCTCTGATTTGTCACAAAATGCTATACAATACAAAAACCCCCTCAAACACTATGATTCTTAACTTTGATACTATTAAAACATTTCAATCAACTGCAGCTAGACGTGCAGGTACCACCCACCCCTTCCAGCCTCCTAAACCAATGAGGGCACTTATCTTCTCTGAGGATTATCTGCCATCCAATGGGACTATGTCTCGAAGTTCGATACTAAACTTTTTTAAATTGTTTAAATCAGCACCATTCTCCAAAGGTTTTCTGTTTGCTTTTTCTTAGAGATTAAAAAACAAAAAATTAAATTTTTGGGGCTTCCCCACGCAAGTTTTTTTTTTAACTTACTCTCACATTTGAAACAAGATAAAGGGGCCTTAAATTACAAAATCTACAACCGATTCGAAGTATATATATGGAGCATATCAGTAATCTTTTGGGACGTGTGCTGGTCTGTGTGTGTGCGCGTGTCTGAAATTTTTTGTATGCAACCAAAATGTGTTAGTTTTATCACTGTTTTGAAGGTAACATCTTACATGAACGAGTTTGCAAAATAAAAAAAAATCGAAAATAAAATACAAACGTAAAAGTTTATGCAACATAAACAGTTGAAAATACTGCAGCTCCGAAATGTAAATGTCAAGCCTACTGACACATATAAGCCTCTAGTTTGAAAGTCAACGCAAGTTTTGAACAAATAGTTTCCATAATCCTGCGTAGTTTGTGGGAAAAATTCAGTCAGTTTAAGATATAAATCAAAATGTCGGCGACAGGTGCTTTTCAGGAAAGATATTCTTTACATGCATGAATAGAGAATTTTAGTAGATAAGTAGAAGAATAAAGGGATCTAGCAAGAATGAAAAATATAATTTTTTTTTGACGTTTTTGACTATTATGACTCGCAGAAGCATTAGGAGAATAAAATGTGCACTATTAATTTTTGGAACGAGTTTCTCTTTTTCTTTTCAGAAATAAATCTAATTTAATTACTACTTTTATATTTATGAAAATGTTTTTACTTCCTTTTACAAAAAAGAAAGTATTGTATTAGCAAAAAAAATTTCACTCAAAAATCGGCGTTAATTTCCATTTTTCTCACCCCCTCCCCCAATGAATTCTGAGTTTTTTTTTTGTTTCGACTTGACCACACGTGGATATATGCCTAGGAACGTACAGACACCCGAAATATCCAATTTGACGACCCCCCAAGTTAATTACAACGAATTTTCTTGTACGTATGTATGTGCGTATGTGTGTATGTATCTCGCATAACTCAAAAACGGTATGGCCTAGAAAGTTGAAATTTGGTATGTGGCCTCCAAGTGGAGTCTAGTTGTGCACCTTTCCTTTTGGTTGCATTCAGATGTTCCTTAGGGGGTCTTTTGCCCTTTTTTTAGGGGAAATCAATGTTAATTTCGATGTAAACTCAAGTTGTGTTATAATTTGTCCGACACTTGTCGATATATCACCAATCTTTTGGTCGCCAAGTTTTGTCGCCAACTTGGCGAGAAATTTGGAGATTTTTTTTAAATATAAATTTGGTTTCAGTTTGGCCACTGTTGGTGATATTTAGAGAGTTAACATTTGAATCACATTAAAATTGACAATAATAGGGGAATGACATTAAATTGGAGTAAAAGGAAGTCATGTGATGCACACATCAGCTCGTTTTTTCTCAACATGTAAAAAAATTTTCATTGATTAAACTTAGACGTGTTTCTTTCCTGAAATAATTAAATTGAGAACAATTGAAGCATGCATTTTTTATTCAATTAGCTTTTGTAGCTTGCTATATTTCCTGTGACATATTATGAAATGAATCTGGTATAATATTCGGCGCACATAACATTTAATCAACTTAGTTTTCAGCTCTCAATGTGTTTCCGTCAGTAATAGCATCTTGACTTACGCACGTTGTACGATTTTTAGGTTAAAATGACAGGATGAGGAAGACACTGGACTTGCAACTGTAGGGTCCAGAGTTCGTTGTCACTGACGATGTGCACGTTAAAGAAGCCGTAGTCTCAAATTCCTCTAAGTACTAGTTCCAAATCAGTACCTTTGAGGGTAGCTGGAGGAAGAGTTGCTTGGATTATGTCCTGGTTTTAACCCTAGACAAGACGCGCTTCAGTAGATTCCCCGTCCGTTGTCAGATATTTCGCTCTATCCCACCACCCCTTATTCTAATAATAGGGCCCATCTGTGTAGCTGAAGGTCAGACTCTCCCCAGCCCACACACTTAGTTCTGAGAATTTTCTTCGGTATTTCAAGGTTGCATAGCTTTTGGAAATGTATGTTGGTCATTTAGACCAATAGCGCGCCATTCTAGTCAGGTGTCATTTTCTCCCCGGCACTTCCTTTCTTCTGCTTTCGTCTCACGGATCGCTACGGCGGGGTAAAGATCGAAGCGCGAGCACTAGCCTAACAAAAAGAAACGCGACTTCTCTAGGGTTGAAAGATGGCTGTTTTTACAGCCCAATCCAGCAAGTTAAACTACTTAAGGTGGTAGGTACGGGGCACAGTAGTTCAAAACTCAAAAAAGCTGAAAACATCTCTTGACTTTGAATATCTTCGAAAAATGCTATGTAAAAAAGTTAAAATTGTTGTATGGTAATACATTGGCGGAAAAAAATCCCAACACTAAGAACAAATAATTGTATATTAACTAGCTGCGTGCCCGGCGTTGCACGGGCTACTTAAAAAATGAAAGAGATGTCCAATTGATGTTTTTGTATTACTCTGACATCAGTTTCTAAAGCGCTAAGAAGTAAATAAATACGCGTAATGCAAGGTTTCCAAAACACCAGTAGAGCATATTTTTGGCAAAAATCTCTTTAACGTTAATCATAGTTATCAATGATACAAGTTATAAGTATTTTCAATTAGCACAAAAGATAAAAATATATGCATTATCAACTATAATCTGTGCTCACTTTAAAATGAATTACATCTGATTGACTATATCTAAACTATTTATGTACAAATACAATCAGCTTTTTACATAGAATGACACATACTTTTTGGTTGATTACGTGAAACTAAAGCACCAAGATTAAATAACTACTAATAAGCATTAATTTAATACCAAGTCATCAGGTTCCAATTTAGCTTTAGTTAAATTCCTTAAAAACAATCTTTTTTGTTCAACTCTGTTTCACATAGAAATCCAAACAATCTTAATTTAACATGTTCTTTTAACGATATAAACTGTATTTTAAAAATAGAAACAGGAAAGAAAAAGAGACTTGTTACAATTCGAAAACTCATCCATGTGACGGGAAAAAGTCCAACAAAATAAACATAATTAGTCGCACATCCTAAGTGTACCAAAATATGAGGCCGGTGAATGATAAACTTACACTACAATCAATAAACATAGCTAAAGAAACAACTTTCATATGCTGAAAAGAGTTAAGAACGTTGAATGTAAAAAAAAAAAGACAGACGATAAAATGAAGGCTATGTCCGAATAGGGTAACCAATTTAAAACTAATTTAAAATGAAATTCTAGATGAAAACGTTGTTTTAAGATTTGGACAGCAGCCAAAAAAATCTCTTTTAAAACAATTATTAGAATTTTACTTGCTCACGCATATGCAAAATGGCAACAGGAAGGAAATAAAAATTCCTGAATAACGTTATGTTATTTAACGTTTTAATTAATATCTCCGCTAATTAAAGTCGCACAATTACGAGATTGGTCCTACTGTTTTCTTTGGAAAATTTCGAATTGATCGGTATCTCGTTTGACTCTCGATTCGCAGCGATTCTCGAGAAGATCGATCTTCAGACAGACAGACAGACAGACGGACGCGAACAGATTTTAATATATAGTAGACTAGCTACGTGCCCGGCGTTGCACGGGCTACTTAAAAAATGAAAGAGATGTCCAATTGATGTTTTTGCATTACTCTGACGTCAGTTTCTAAAGCGCTAAGGAATAAATAAATACGCGTGATGCGAGGTTTGCAAAACCCCAGTAGAGCATACTTTTGGCAAAATTCTCTTCAACGTTAATCATAGTTATCAATGATACAAGTTATGAGTATTTTCAATTAGCACAAAAAATGAAATATATGCATTATCAACTATAATCTGCGCTCACGTTAAAATGAATTACATCTGATAGACTATATCTGAACAATTTATGTACAATTACAATCAGCTTTTTACATAAAATGACACACATTTTGGTTGATTACGTGAAACTAAAGCATCAAGACTAAATAAATACCAATAATTTAATACCAAGTCATCAGATTCCAAATTAGCTTTAGTTAAAATCCTTTAAAACAATCTTTTTTGTTCAACTCTATTTCACTTAAAGAAATCAAAACAATCTTAATTTAACATGTTCTTTTAACGATACAAACTGTATTTCAAAAATAGAAACAGGAAGGAAAAAGAGAGTTATTGCAATTCGAAAACTCACCCGGGATGGTAAAAAGGCCAACAAAATAAACGTAATTAGTCGCACATCCTAAATGTACCAAAATATGAGGCTGGTGAATGATAAACTTGCACTACAATCAATAAACATAGCTAAAGAAACAACTTTCATATGCTGAGAAGAGTTAAGAACGTTGAATTTAAAAAATAAAAAAAGGACAGACGATAAAATAAAAGCTATGTCAGAATAGAGTAACCAATTTTAAACTAATTTAAAATGAAATTCTAGATAGAAACGTTGTTTTAAGATTTGGACAGCTGCCAAAAAATCTCTTTGTAAAGAATTATTAGAATTTTACTTGCTCACCTAAATGCAAAAGGGCAACAGGAAAGAAATAAAAATTCCCGAATAACGTTACATTAATTAACGTTTTAATTACTATCTTCGCTAATTATAGTCGCAGAATTACGAAATTGGTCCTATTGTTTTCTTGGGAAAATTTCGAATTGATCGGTATCTCGTTTGACTCTCAATTCGTAGCGGTTCTCGAGAAGATCGATCTTCAGACAGACAGACAGACAGACGGACGCGAACAGATTTTAATATTATAGTGGATGAAATTTGGACAGTTGGATAATATAGTTGACATGTTTAATTGACTAACTTTTCAAGATCGTAGATTAATTTAAGCTCAAGAAAATGCATTTCAAATGTTAAATGCTGTTACATTAATAGCCGGTGTAACCTCCACAATTTCGAATGCAAATCTGAAAACGCGCGTACATTGTTTCATACAGGGTGTCGAATGCCCCTTGTGATATGAAGTTTCATGCTTGTTGCATTTGTTATGTCAATATTTGGACGGTCAGTGCTGGCTGTGGATGATGCTGTAGTTGTCGCCCAATGATATCCAATACGTACTCAATAGGGATGTTTTCGATTTTATTTTTATATGATAGAGTAACATGTATGAACATCATAAATGAAAAAATTTTTGCGATACGATAAGTAGTTTTTTTAAATTAATTTTTAAAGTTTAAGCGCTTGTGACGTCAAATGGCATAGGAAGTGACGTTTTGCGCTCTTCCGATAGGGGAGAAACCGAAGGACGTGCATTCGACTTCGAAGATGAAACGTAAAAAGCTTATCTCCTCGCATTTAACTCCTCGCGTTTCTGGAACATTAAACCTCTCAACCTCTCTGAAATATTCGAATATCATCATTGATGTTACTTCAGGAAGATTATTTAGATTGTGCTTTAACGAATCCGGCCTCCATAGTGTGTTCAAAAGGATTATTGAATTTCTAAAAAATAAAAATATCAGCGCGCTCAAAATGTCCCTAGCGCAAATAAGGGATCTTCTGCGGAAGGATGCCCATTAGTGCCCTGTGACTTAAGCTCGTGACGTTTCAGAAGAGCGCACTTTTGCGCGTGAATTTTTAAAAATCGATCAAAAATCAATCACGGTGTTTTAAAATTCGGCGATGGTGAATTGTTTAGTTTTGAGGGTCAGTTAACAATATCCAATAGCCAAAATATGAACATTTAATAGGTTGCAACTTCCCTATTGAAGACAGATCTGGTGATCTCGCAGGCCAAGGTAACCAAGGAGGATAGAAGGAAGGGTCTACTTGTCGCCGCGGACAGAGGCGGGTAGGCGAAGGGGAAGGGGAAAAATCTACCAAAAAGAAAGCAGTGGTATCCAATGTGGAGGACTATTTAAAACGTTCAGAAAGAGAAATAAATGTGTTGCATTTCCATAATTTTTTTTATCGAAGCATAAAATATGCTTTTTTGTATCACATAAAACAATGTAAAAAGCTGTATATTTAAGGGTTTTTTTTTCTTATTTTCATTCGTTTTGGTTGCTAGTGATTTTTTTTTTTTTTTTGGAATGTAGAGTATTTATTTATTTTAACCTTTTACCACACGATTTCAGAAGTTTAAATGCACTTAGTTTGTGAAAAAGGGTGTTTAAAACAGTGTTTAGTAAGAATTAGGCGCAGTCTTTAAATACAAAAACACGTTATTGTACTTAAGAATGAGGATTCTTTTAATCTTAAATTTTAAACATTGTTTGAAAGAACTACAGATAGCACAAAGTACAGAAATATCTTTATTAGGTACAATAAACGTTGACAGTAAAACAAATTTGTGGCAAAAGATTTAAATTCTCAACCTTCCGCAGCATTTTAAAATAGCCAAATTTAAATAATTTTTCTATTTAATTTTCTTTGTCAAGAGCTCTCATCAACAAGTTTTGCTCAAAAAAAAAAAAAAAAAAAAACGCTGCCTTTTAGTTCAAGATTTATGAATTTTTCTTCTAGCTATTTTACTAATAAACCAGGAATTTTCAGCGACGGGTAAATATAGCCATTACAGACTCATTCGTTAGATCTCAGTTCCATGACGTTTGTTATGGGAGATAAAGAGGAAAATAAAGTTGTTGCAAGTTTACAAAAAGTGTACCCAATTGCATCTACTGCTAACAAATTTTATTCAATTGTTGGAAATTTAACCGAACTTTTTGTTGTTGTAGAATTGAATGGGCTCAAATTTCCAAGGATAGCTGTTGGTGTGAGAGAAGTAGAGACTAATGTTAAGAGCTTGAAACGATCCAGCAATTTTTGGAATTGACCGACATTTTAAAATCCTTTGTTTTACGTTCAACCTCTAAAATTATTTACACATCTCGACAGCATTCTGTCAGCAAATTCTTAAACAATAGCTGGGTAAACATATTTTTAAAGTTTTTATTTTTCCTTAAAACTAATATGTGGGACTCAAACTTCTTTTAAGATGTAATTTTTCCTTCAAATAAATAGTTTTGCGTATTAACTCACGTCTTTGTTTGACTCCAGTTAGTTTTACAATGATTTTAAATGTGGGAAACCACTTCGGGCCAAGGTAATCCAAACGCAAGGATAACATCGCCCCCCCCCCAAAAAAAAACAATTAAAAAAGGTAAATGTACTTTGAAACAAAATGTTCTCTATTCACAAGTTAAATTATAAGATAACTCTTGATGTGTAAAAAAAGTTTCCACAGCTTGAAAATAACTTACAAAATTACGAGAAAATGTAAGATAAAAATTCCAAAATGTTGTAAAATAGCCTGTGTTTATGCCATGTATTTGTTTATTTGTCAATTTCAAGAATGAGTAGGGGGAAAAACACAATAAAGGAAATTACCTGCAGGGTTAAGCCAAAAAGTGGAAACAAAAACCAAACTTAATAAAAAGCAGTGATGTGACGTCAGAATAAAACATCTAAACGGGAATATTTTAAATTTAAACTAGTTCTTTTTGTCATGAATTATGCATTTTCAGTGTCAACGAAAATTTACAAGAAAACATGTAATTGCTTTAAATATTTTTTGACGTTGAAAAGTATGTCCTCGTCTTTTCATTTCCCAATTTGTGTTTCTCTAAAGCGAAAGCATTGTACATATATTCAGACGTTCTGCAAGGCGTTTTGAAAATGTTTTAAGACAGTTTTTACACAGTTTTAGTTGATCAAATGAGATTTTTTTTAAAAAAGTGTATTTATGATTATGTTTTTTTGCCAATAATTCGTAGAGTATTACGTTAAAAAGTGCATACGAAATATGTGACAGGTACATTTGCATTGCGAAGAGATAAAATGGAGGGAGTGAAGACTTTCATTCATTAAACCAAGACCCCAAGTCATAAAAGTGAATTTGTGATTATGTTTTTTTGCCAATAATTCGTAGATTATTACGTTAAAAAATGCATATGAAATATGTGACAGGTACATTTGCATTGAGAAGAGATAAAATGGAGGGAGTGAAGACTTTCATTCTTTAAACCAAGACCCCAAGTCACGTGATAGGTTTTAAAGCTAAAAAATAAATCAGGTTTCTTTCGCTTGTTTCACGCAAAACGTGCCAGCCATTCGTCGCTGTTAAGTCATGTGACTTGATGTCTTTAGATCAGCTTTTGTTAAGCAAGTGATTGGACTTGATCTTTCCCTTTTAATTCCAGCTCTAAGGTACATTGCACAATTATTGCACAATTCATAGCTCTGTCCTGATAAGTAAGTGAAAGTGAAAAAAAATCATCATATTGAAATGTAACAGCACGACACAATAGTGAGCATGAAATGAAGCCTTTCATCATTATTTTTAATCCCCGACAGAAAAGTAGAGGGGGGGGGGGGAATAAGTTACACAATTGTATCACAGTATATAAGGCATTTCAGCTTCTAAACGGATGGACCGATTCCGAGTTTTATTTTAGATGATTGTTGACTTCATCAAGAGTATCCTTAACTGTGATTTTTGTTCATTTTTTTTTATTTTTTGAGCAATCACGATTGCTTATTGCTCTCATTTGACTGTTTTGATGTTCCTATGAATTTATTTTCCCACCACCTCCCTCTGCAGCACCACCATCGACTGACCTCACGATGCTGCTCCTTTAGTGAAAACCGTCTCCAGGTTACGTCTATATCCAGCATACACACGCATACAAACACACAACTGCACACACACACACACACTCATGCCTGCACACAGACACACACACCCACGCATACATACACACACACTCATGCCTGCATACAGACACAAATGCACACACACACACTCATGCCTGCATACAGACACAAATGCACACACACACACACTCATGCCTGTACACAGACACACACACCCACGCATACATACACACACTTACATACACACACTCATGCCTGCATACAGACACAAACACACACGCATGCATGCACATACCTATACACACACATACCCACACACTCATACCTCGACACAAACACACACGCCTACATACACACACTCGTTATTGCGAAAAACATAATTTGAAGTCATAATGCCATTATTCAAATTAATTTATCTTTTTTTTTTAATTTAATGTTATTCTTTGTTAAATTCAAAAAAAAAAAAAATACGTTTCCTACTCATTACTTATTTTTATCCCTATTTAAATACAAGATGTTCCAAAAGCATAATAATTCTTTCTTTGAAGCTGACACGACGCCATCATTAGGGTAAGCTTTTGAGAAAACAAGTTTCGGAAAATATTTAAAAATTATTTAATCTTCAGCTTGTAAATGCATTTTGGAAAATATTGGACAAAGACCAAACTTTCCATTACAAAGACAAATAGCAACACTATATGGTACTAGATCCCGAAACTGGAATCATTCCAAATTTCATTCAAAAAAGCTGCTTACGTATTTCTTTTACTAGTCTTTTATTTTAACCTGCTTTAAATGCTGTATCAATCTTACAAACGTGTTTTTAGAAAGAATGCTTTTCATAGAGAATCTTAAACACCACATTTCGACACATAAAGGCGATCACATAAATTTGATTCAGTTTCCCTCTCTATATAATATTTGTGCTGTTCCCTTATAATTGATGTAAGTTTAGCTTTAGCTTTAATGTTATTTTTGTTGTTTGATATATTAAATTTTTTTTTTTTTTCTAATTCTGAGTTACATACAATAGTATTAGATGTAGAGGTGTAGAATTTGCTTTCCTTTGAATTTCATCATTTTTTATTTTTTGCTGCCTGCTTGGTCTATATCACGGTTTTAGGAGGTCTGGGGTAGAGCTCAGGTGATATAACTGGTTTAACCCTAAAATGTTGTTTCAAGTCAACGTGGCCTTACCAAATTGTGAATCTTAATATTTGATTTTGTAAAAAATATATTTTTAGATTTAGTCGTAAATTACGGTATTTTGACTTAATCAGTTTGCAATAAAATTAGTTTATTTTGTTTTCAAAAGGATGCCTAATTATGTTTGCACTTCAACATACAAAGCAACCAAAACTCCCGTTAACGCTTTTCTTAAAGCATTCAATTAATGTAGTATAAATGCAAGATGGAGAGAGGACTTAAAACAAGACAATTAAAATTAAACCTCAAAACGTTTCATTGATGTTTGGACAATCGAACATGATTAAATATTTTTTAAAAACTGACATATGCCTGTAACTGTTTATTTGCTCAAGTGATTAGGTTTCATAGCCGTCATTGTTGATTTAAAAAATCCTTTTAAATAAACTATGAAATACAAAAACTCTGGCCCGCCGAGATGAAACACTTTGAATATAAACATTGTACTGCCAAATTTTGCTTACCATCTTCGCACGATCGTAGAATTTAACAGTGCTCACGAACTGCCAGCTTGAACAAAATGTATCAACCTACAACGAAGCTTAAGTTTCATAAGTGGTAACCTGAACTAAGATGTTGTCTCCACAGTTTAGTACGCCACTACTTTCAAGACAGCATGCGAAACGGTAGAGTCATTGACAACCATACTGTTATTATCCATTTTAACTTCGATGATAAAAAACTAACAAACTTCTCGTCAAAATCCATGTGAAAAAAAAGGTTTTCAACATTTTAAATGTCTTCCCCCCTTTACTCCCCCCAGGATTGGAGTAATCGCCGATTACGTAATCGTAATCTGCGTAATCGATTACATTTTTGTGTAATCGTAATCATAATCATAATCTGGCATTGAGACACTTGTAATCTTGTAATCGTAATTTTAACCAGCTGTTTCTTAAGTAATCGTAACTGTAATCTAAATTTCTATTATCGTAATTTCGTCTTGTAATCGTGTAATCCTGACTTGCTGCAAGTGAAAACTTGTTAGCTGAGATTCTACAATGGTATAATGGAAATGGGATCCGGACGAAGGAGAAGATAAGAAGTTGTCAAATGAGGATCATAAAACGAGCCGTTTCGTGAGCCGTTTGTACCCTGTAAATGCCATTCACAGGATATTCTCTGTCTGCTGGGGTTTTAAGAGTTGGTCACCAATTTTCCTTTTCATCACTCAATGACAGGCAAACAAGCGAAGCTACCACCTCGGAAAGAAAACAATATCGAACAATATGAACAGTAAGACATGTGCTTGTATTTTTCTCCCGCGAGTCTGTAATCGTAATGAAAATCGTAATCGGCATATCATAATTGTAATCAATTACATTTTTTTAAATAGTCTAATCATTGTTTTAATCGTAGTTACGTTTTGGCAGAGGATTACAATCGTAATCGTAATTGTAATCTCCTATTTGCCAAACTTATAATGATAATCGTAATCGATTACATTCTTTCGTAATTGACTCCAAGCCTGCTTCCCCCCTTTCAAAACGTAAGATTGAAACTGAAATACGAGGGGGGTTGTGTCGTTGAAACTGGGGAGACACCAAATATATATATATATTTGTACATACGTACGTACATCATTTTTAATAGGTATTAAAAACATTTAAAGGCATTTCAGTTAGGTGACTTGGTCGTTTTCTGATTTTTTGGTTGCACAACAGATAATTTAGTTTCATATGATATTTTGAAAACAACGTTATGTAGTACAATTTGCTGTAAAATATACAGATGGAATATGGGATGTCTATTAAGTGGATTTGAAGGGCAATATAGTAATAACTTCGCATTAATTAATCAGTTTACTGTGGCCAATAATTGTCACAATAATTTCGAAAAATTGTAGTATTTGGCTCATTGCCATATTGCTAAATATCACCAAACTGTCATTGCATTTGGCATCTCATTTCCGTAGTTCATTTTTTCGCTAAAATTTGACAAAATTTCGTCAAGTTGGCAAAAAAAACTTCCGAGACCAAAAGCTTGGCGACATACCACGAAGTAGGCAAAACAAAAAATGGTTACAAAAAGCTTTGAGATATATTTCGCTAAGAGTCTCAAGGGCTGCGGAGTTCGTGCGTAAAACATCCTGACCTTTCTTCAAAAAAAAAAAAAATATGAACATATTTTCTCACCAATTATTTTCTTGTAATAACGGTTTTAATGCCTTGAACTAAAAGAGAAAAAAAAAAAAAAACATTCGATACATTTTCTGAGTAATTTTCAAGTAACGCATTCCTTCTTTTCTGCTAAGCTCGCTTGCAGCGATTTCTTTCGACTGAAATTTCAAAATAATTTCCAAAAGAAAGGGAATAAATTATTGAATTGGAACACAAAGTGGAGATGGTAGCCAAACTCGATAAAAGCAGAAAAGTGCCATTAGAATGAAACATCTGAACGGGAAAAATTTTAAATGTAAAAGAGTTTGCTTTTCATGAATAATGCATCTCCAGCTTCGATCAGGAGAAACGTGAGAAAACATAGGACAGCTTTAAAGATCGTCTGACGTTTTACTGTGTCAATGTCCTTTTATGCCAGAATTTTATTTTTATATTTCAGTTTTCTTTTTTCTTTTTTTTTTTTGAGCAATCACGATTGCTTATTGCTTTCATTTGACTGTTTTTTGACGTTCCTTTGTTTTTTCCCACCAGCACCCTCCGCAGCATCACCGTCGACCGGGTCCTCACGATGCTGCACCTCTAGCGAAAACCGCCTCCAGGTTTCGTCAATATCCTACACTTAAACGCATACATACACCCACCTACACACATACACATATATACACCTACACACTTACATACACCTACACATATACACAAACACATACACACACACACACACACCTACACGCTCCCATAAACACACTCATGCCTGCACACAGACACAAACACATATGCCTACACACACACATACACCCCACACACAAATACACACGCTTACATATACACTCACACTCGTGATTGCGAAAAACAATTTGAATTCAAGATGACAAAATTCAAATTAATTTTTTTGAGCAATCACGATTGCTTATTGCTTTTATTTGACTGTTTCTGGCGTCCTTTGATTTTATTTTCTCACCACCACCCTCTGCACCATCACCGTCGACCGGCTCCTCACGATGCTACTCCTCTAGCGAAAACCATCTCCAGGTTGCATCCATGTCCTACACACACGCGCATACACAAACAAACGTACACACACACAAACACATACACACACGCATACATACAGACACCTACACATACATACACACACATACACACAACTACCCACACATTCTTGCCTTCACGCAGACACAAACACACATTCCTACACACAAAAACATATACCCCCCACACACACGCATTCATACACACAACTACCCATACACTGATGCCTGCACACAGGCACAAACACACATGCCTACACACACATACACATACCCCCTACACACAAACACACATACCCTCCACACACAAACACACACGCCTACATACACACACACACACACACACTCGGGATTGCGAAAAAAATTATTTGAATTCAAGAGGTCAAAATTATTTTTTTTCTATTTTTTTTTTAAATATGAGCATGTCATTTACAAATTCAACTTGCTTTAAGTGCAGGATTAATGTAGACACAGGTTTCCATTTCTATGCATGATATAGTTAAAATTACTATCAAATAAAATCTATATGAGACAGCGAAAAGCAAAGGGATGTAAGTGGTCACAAAATGTGTCTACTTGCCCTTTGTATGGCGATTTAATGGTATGCCATGGAGTAAAAAGTGTAAGCTGCATAAACAAACACATGTCAGCTACATTTTATTTTCTTATATTTATGTCAAACTTCTATTTTTCGTAGGTAAAAATGACAGACAGTAATATTAATGTCTTGCAACGGTTAAAAATTTGTCTAGATTTAAATTTTATTTGAAATTTTTAAAACCAGACACTTGCCGTAAATGTAGTGCATGATAACTCACGCCGATGCAGGTGGTGAGGGCACTTATTTTAGTTTGCTACTTTAGAGTATTCCTTTGAGAATATTGAAATTTTAATTTGCAGAGGCACAGTCGTCATGAGGGGTAGGAATTGTTCCACTAAATAATAGTTTCCACAGATAGTTACCGTTATTACTTTAAAGTTACATAAAGCAATAAAAATGGAGTACGTGGACGCAAACTATAGAACGAACTATATAAAAACCGTCAATTGAACTGCCTGATAGAGAAAGAAATAGGCGTGCACATTTTGGTAACTATCCTTGTCATTTTTAAAAAAAATATTTGTGAGGCCATGAAATTAAAAAAAAAAAAACCGCCTTGTTTGTATTTACAACTGTATAATAGACAATACTTTTGTTTATATTTTACGATAGCTTATTGCACATTTTGTGCCACTTATCCACAGCTTCAAACCGAATGAAATGTATTTCCACAATTTGAAACGTAATCAAAAATTAAAAAGTTAAATGATTCAACATTTTCTAATTCGTAAATTTAACTCAGAACTTCCTTCTAAATAATGTTCTTAGTCCTCCTTCTAGCAGCAAGAAGAAATACATTTTTAAGTGAACCCAACCTTATGCATGAGACATAAAGCGATCTATATGGGAAATAGGTAAATGTAAAATGCATTTAAAGTACTTAACCGCTTGCCCTTATGACTTATTGATCGTGATACAGAACTTAAGTCTCCTGGAGATTGTAACATCTTGAAGTTTAAAGAATAATCTATTGCAATTAGTGGTTATACGTGAGATACAAAATGTTTCGCCTCATCCCTTTACTGTGAAAATAGTTGCTTCTATTTCCCTAATACTTATCCATTTTTATCTTGCAGCATTTTTTCAATGACAGTTGAATTACTTAGTGGTAGTTACAAACTTCCAATATTTTTTAATTGTTTACAATAAAAGTTATCGAACTGATCCTTGTAACTGGGAGTGGAGCTTTGCTCTACTAATTTCACGATGAATTCTAAAAAGAAAAAACTTTATAATGTGGCGTAATATTTCATCATGCCCTTTTCAGTAGCAATCTTCAGTAGAAATCTTCGTGTCAAAATGTGCCTGATACCCGCGAATCGGTTTAAAATTGTTAATAGACAGCGAAGATGCTTCATCAGGTGTACTATTGCTCAAGTGTTAAAGTAATACAAAATTTTAAACGATTTAGAAATTTGTTTACATAAAGAATGGAGCAATTTTATGCATTTTAAAAGTTTAATGTGAAATTAGTTTTTTTTTTTGGTTTTTTTCAAATTTGAATCTCTTACCCTTCCAAAACTGTATGAATTCCACCGCATTGAATTTCCGTGTGGTTTTGCGGGTCTAAAGGTGCACAGCATTTTTTTTTACCGCACATTGGCAATCCTAGTATGGTATTTTATGTACATATAATAAACACCATGAATATTCATCTCCCCCTTGAAAGCTAATTCCAGCTACGCTACTATGCACAAAAATTATTATTTTGCAATTCATTTGCCATATTAGAATTTTTACCCCTGATCTTTGATAACCTTGAGTGATTTCTGTTAAACTTAGTTGAACCGAATGCGGTAAATAAATCATGGAATAGTATAAAGCACATATACATGCTGCATATTAATTTGTTTAAGGATAATACAATATTAAATAAATTTTGTCAAGGATGTCGTTTTAAATATCAGTTTAGTATTCTATTGCTAAAACTGTTGAAGATTGTACATTTATAATGAATGCATTTTTAATGCCAATCTCATTTTGGTATTATCTGTGCTGTTCATGTAGAAAATACTGATCAAATTCGTTTATTGCTACGATATTATTGCTTGAGAACTTATTAGCGAAAGGTAGCAAGTAAATTAAGTAGAACCGACGGTGACTTTAATGCAGCCTTGTGTCTTTGCAGGGTGCAATTTAAGAATTATTGAACAGCAGCATTACTTTTTCGTTCGGCTTTCTTGCCAAACATGCTCTACGCTTGCGACATTAACGGCCATTGTTAAGGATACTTTTTATGTTGGTTGCATTTAAAATATCTCTTGGTGGTTATATGTTGTTAACCATTTTCATTTGCTTTCAACCAAGGTTCCCAAATTTTATGATTACAGTTACTCTTGAAAAGATTTCATTTCAGGCATTTTTTACAGGCTTTTCCTTCAGACCAAATTCATAACAATATGAAAATTCATTCGTGTCGAAAAGAGCAGTTTTGTGATCGAAAATGTAAACTAAAACCTCTTCGGATATTTTTTAAATTTCAAAAGTCAGCCTATATGAATTTCTGACCAACAATTTACCTCTGTACTGCCAAATTTGGAAGAAACCCGAC
Organism: Uloborus diversus; assembly: GCF_026930045.1. Classification (NCBI taxonomy): domain Eukaryota; kingdom Metazoa; phylum Arthropoda; class Arachnida; order Araneae; family Uloboridae; genus Uloborus; species Uloborus diversus. The sequence continues at coordinate 4,146,459 of NC_072735.1, forward strand.
TAAAACTGTGGATTTGTAAAAGGAACACACACACACACAACACGTCATGATAACCCAGATGTGAACACCAGCGGGACGTGTTACGAAATGCGGGAGACATTTACATTTGTTTCGTGGAAATTTCGTGAAACCAAACCAACGTTCAAGAATTCTCCAAATTCCTATAATTAGCAGAACTTTTGAAACATGGGAAAAAAAAAGTTCTTTTTCATTTATAATTTCTGATTACTCATTCGGGGGGGGGGGGAGGAGGATTTTGGAATCAACACAGAAAAGGAGAATTATTTTTAGAAATATTTTATTTCGAACGAGTGAATGCGGAACACCGAAAGCTCATGAGGCGAGCAAAACAATCTTCAAGTCCGGAATGCGAGCCCTGCGATGCAGAACACGGCAACCTCTTCACCATTATGCGCCGCTAGCCTGCGTTTGTTGAGTTTTAAATCAGTATAATGCCCTTTCAAAACGAAATGTAAGATAACTCATCAATCATAAATAACATTACATAGAGAGCAAAAATCTCTATTTGGTTACATTTCTGTATCAAAATGTTGCACATTAGCTATTTATCAACTTCATTCAACAAACTAATAAGGACTTCTCACCATTCGGAAGGGAAGTAGAGGGGTTCTGTCCCTATTTTCAATATTTGAAGTCCCGAGAAAAGTAGGTTGTATCGCAAAAAACTTTTTTTTTAAATGCAATTTGTCAAGTTGATAAAAAGTTGCCCCTATCGACCCACATGTTATGTAAAATATTTTATCCGAATCGAAAAATGTACAGGTTAAAAAATTATGAATTTTCTTCGAAAAATCAATTTTTGCCCCCCCCCCCCTTGAGCAATTGCTATTTCTTCTCATTTTACTGTTGAATGATGTCTTTTGATTTTTTCAACGCCTACCTCTGCAGCTCCACCGTTGACCAGCCCCTCCGGATGCTGTTCCTCTAGCGTACAAAGTCTCCAGATTTCGTCCATGTTCTACACACACGCGTACATACACACACAAGAACATACACACACGCGCACACGCACACGCATAGACGTTTACACACCCAAGCGCGCACATACAAGCACGCCCACACGCGCTAGCCCACTAGCACGCACAAATGTACTTACGCTTAAACGTGCTAGCCCGCTAGTACGCACAATTGTACGTACGCTTACACGCGCTAGCGCGGTATCACGCACAATGGTACGTACGCTTAAACGCGCTAACCCGCTAGCACGCACAAAGGTACGTGCGCTTACACGCGCTAGCAGGCACAAGTTTACGTAAGCTTATACGCGCTCCCGCGGAAGCACGCACACACCCACAAACATACATTCATTTATACATATATATATATATATATATATATATATATATATATATATATATATACATATACATATATATATATATATATATATATATATATATATATATATATATATATATATATATATATATATATATATATATATATATATATATATATGAGCAACCAAATTGATGCTTTTCCCGAAGCATTTCAAGCAAATAATCATATGCATACTCAAGCAAAGTTAGCTAATTGTGGAGAGTGAAGTACCTAAAGTGCACATTAAAAAAAAAAAAAAAAACATTTTTAAAGGAGAAAATTTATTATAAAACTATCCATTTATATTTTCCTGCAAATCTGATTCGGATCATGAAAATCTTCCAATTGCTGCACAAAAGAACATAAACGAAAAAAAAAATCTGACGTGTGAAAAAAAATAGAACAAAAAAACAGCGCGAAAACTTGAAGTACAGTTTTTACTGCTCAAAAAAAAATAATAATAAAATAAAACATTTTTATTGATTAAAAGTCGATAAGTGTGGAATTTAGTTTTTACTTTATTTTTGTAACAGTGTACACATTTTTGGATTCTTACCTCTTTTTTGGTGCTTTATATACATTGCTTATTTAATTATTTATTTTCTAAAAAAGCATTAATTTTGGAAAAAATCAAAACTAATTTTTCAAGCAAAACATACCAATCAATCATCTTCTGAAAATACGATAAAATTCTATCAAAAATTGATCAACACTCCTTCAATTAACTGTCCACACACTTTAGCAATGCTTTAAAAAAATCAGGGTTTTAATTTATAACATCTTCACTCAAGGTTTCATATCTAACGTTTTTTGTAAGTTAGTACTCAAAAAGAATAAAAATAAATAAATAAATAAAACAAAATAAATTTAAAAAAAACTCTTTCAAATCATTTTTGTTTTTTAACTGTGTATTTGAGCACATATTGCATCCCGCACAATTAAAAATTGCAGGAAATATTTTTTGCAACTTTAAAATGTTTCAAGATAATTTTCAGAAAAATAAATTTAAAAAAATCATCAGTGTTAAAAAAAATATAAAAGTAGGATTTCAAAAATGCTTGCATGAAGCCTTTGCATGAAAATAATTTTAGGAAACGAAGTTATATTTCAACATCAGAAAACATGTTCGCTACTAAAACCTAACTTTCCTCTGGTAATTACATGATAAATGTAAAAGCCTTTAATTCTAAATGAAAGATAATCGTTTGAAAGAAACTTTCGCACTCAGTTCAAAATCGTTAATGAGAAACTAGTTAAAAATTTATGAAATGGAAATGGTAATTAATTATTGCTTCCTAGCCAGCTAAATACAATCTCTGAGTTTCGCGTAATTATGAGCAATTCAAAACCCAGAGCTTGCAAGCTCAGTCAATGCTTGTCGTAATTTTCAAAACCGATAATCTCTACGTCACTAATGGTGTGCTTATTGTAAGGGACAAATCAATATTTGTGTGTTAAAAGAATCGTTAGAGGTTTTTTTTTTTTTCTTTTTTTTTTTTAAGTTGACAAATAATTACTCCGTTACAATATTACAGCTAATTTTAACTGAAGCCAGGTGGATGGTGTAACAATGCGCTGTAATAGACATTTAAAAAGAAAATTTCATTTGCAATATAATACGCGATAAGGACATGTTAATATTTTAAAAATCATATCGTCTTCTTTACTAATAATAAAGCTGAAAGTCTCTCTGTCCGGAGGATGTCTGGATGTCTGTATGATGTCTGTGACGCGCATAGCGCCTAAACCGTTCGGCCGATTTTCGTGCAATTTGGCACAAAGTTAGTATGTAGCATGGGGGTGTGCACCTCGAAGCGATTTTTTGAAAATTCGATGTGGTTCTTTTTCTATTCCAATTTTAAGAAAAAAATTATCATAAGATGGACGAGTAAATTACGAAATTATCATAACGTGGAACCATAACATGGGCACAAGCCAATTGGCGAGATACAAAATTATCATAACGTGGAACCGTAAGATGGGTACAAGCCAACTGGCGAGAGAATTCACCATAGATCATTTGTAAATATACAGGCGAACCAAAAGACCTTTTGATTTTTTCTATTACGGGCAAAGCCGTGCGGGTATCACTAGTTACTAAATAAAAGTAACGCAGTAATATTTCTTTCATATCCTTAAAATGACACATTTTAAACATCGATGTTCACATATCGGCTACTTATTGTATTTTTAACGTTTCTAACGTGTTTTTACTCATAATGTAAAGAAAATGAAAAAATAAAAATAAATAAAACTAAATTTAAAAATAAATAAATGCAAGCAAAATTTCTTGATTAGGACTTTAAGAACACATTTTAAAAATCAGCTGGTTTGCAGTTTTCAGTTATTAAATTAAAAAAAAAGTGTATGCATTTTTACTGTTGGAAATAAAATAAATATTGTAGAGAGAAACGGTTGAAGTTCAAAGAAAAAACACTACAGTGTTTTAACAGTCAGTTAAATGGGGGTACGCAGTCACACCAACTCTACCTTAAAGTAAAATGGCCAATGTCACGCCTGCAACCTTAACACATTTTTGACTGAAGTAGAGCTTCTAAACGTAGCCTAGAATCTTCGTATTACAGATATCACTGCAAAATAATTTTAAACTCCCCGTAAGAAAATGAAAAGACATTAATTTCAGATACCTGTCAAAAAATTACTCCACACTAATACGCACATGAATTTATGCTAAATACATTTTGTGAAAGAACAGTTCCAAATCTAATTTACAATCATATACCAACAAATGGTGCTTTTGCAATTCTGTCCGACAGTTTTAGCTCTTTCCATGTCCAATTAGAGAGGTGATACTATATTTTCCTTTCTGTCTGGTTTTACCCCTCATCATTGGTGACGCTTAACCTCCCCCCCACCCCAAAGGTTGTTGAAATTTATTCAATACAGTATTTTCATTGTTCAAGAAGATTAAAGTTGTTTCAAAAACTTCAGGCTTCAACATCTACCTGCTCCAATTGAAAAAAGAAAAAATATTTATTATTATTATTATTATTATTATTATTATTATTTTTTTTTTAATTTAAATCAGTTGGACACACGTTTAGTATTATTATTAGTGAAGATTGGTAAGAGGGATCGGAGGCATTATTAGAAATATTGTGCTAAATCACCCAAAGAAATTTAGTAGCACACATTTTCTCAACGTTCAAAAAATAAAATCAACAGTGTTAAAACTGCAATTGTTGAGATAATGTTGTGATTTTTTTTAAGTTCCAGAAACTACTATCTATTTTAAAGAAGAATTTAGTTTCTATAAAAATTAAAAATATTTGTTTCAAAGTTATTTGAAACCGCATATATTTCTCTAATTTCTAATATAATAAGTTTTATGAGAGCTTCCAATAAATATATAAGTTGACGCAGCGATGAAGAAACATTCACTGATTTTTTTTGAGCAATCACAATTGCTTATTATTCTCACTTGACTGTTTTTGGCGTACTATCATTTTATTTTCCCACCAGCACCCTCCGCACCATCACCGTCGACCGGCTTCTCACGATTCTGCTCCAAGAGCGAAAGCCGTCTCCAGGTTGCATCCATGTCCTACACACACACCGATACATACACAACTACACACACATACACACACACACACACACACACATACACACACATACACCTACACCAGTGGTTGGAAAAACTACATTTTACCTGTAGCGAACTACAACTGCAACTACTTTGTTACAAATGTAGTTAACTACAACTACAGCTACTTTTTTGAAAATGTAGCAACTACAAACTACTTTTGAAATGTAGTCGCTACATCGCTACTTAAAAAAAAAAAAAGTAAATAAAGAGCATACACACTAGGGTGTCCCACAAAAAATGAAAGTCGATTCTTCAAGTCGCATACAGTAAAACCTGTGAAGTTGACCACCCTTGTAAGTTGACCACCTGTCTAAGTTGACCGCTCTTATCAGACGCGGACTTAGCCATTACCAGATAAATCAACCTCTGTAAGTTGACCACTAAAGTAGTGAACCGCAAGTGGTCAACTTACACAGGTTTTCACTGTACCTTCTTATATTTCTCCTATTGTGTCAAAACAATTGTGAAAAAAAGTTTCATATAGTTTGAACAACGGCAACCCGTACCGACTTGCTTCTGAAAGTGTAAACGAGCACTTGTATGCTAGGCCAAATCAAAAAGAAAAGTTTTTAGGAACTCGAAATTTCTGTTGATAAAACGTTGCCCCTACATCCCATACCCCACATGTTCCATAAATACATTTATTCAAATTAAAAAATTTTTAGATATCCCACACTTGGCCTAAAACTTAAAACTGTCTTCGAAAAATTGAATTTTTTCTGTTTGTCTTTTTAAAAATTAAATTCAAACAAAATATAAAAATCAAAAATTATTAGTGAACACATTTTCAAATCAACATTTGCAAACGAATAATAAAAAATAATGTATTTAAAATGAAAAATGTAACTTAACCTTGGAAAAAATCCATATCTTTGAGTACTATGTTGGAAGAAATATTGCAGTAGAGCAAAAATTTCTATTTAACGTGAATTACCTACTTAACTGTTTTTATTTTTCAGCTTGATAATTTCGTAAAATTTACCTTGCATTTTTTAAATATGTATTGAAAAAAATTTTTTTTTTTTTTTTTTCTGAAGAAAATTACAAGTTTTAGGTCAAGTGTGGGGCGCCTAAATGTTGAATAAATTTTTTCGTGGGATCTATGGATGACGTTTTATCAACAGAAATTTCTAGTTTCTAAAAAAAAGTTTTCTTTTTTTGGGCCTAGCATTACAAGTGCTGGGTCACACTTTCAGACGGAAGTCGGCACTGGTTGCCGGTTGTTCAAATTATATGAAACTTTTTTTACAATTGTTTTGATGTAAAGGAAAAATATTAGATTGTTTGCGACTTAAAGATTCAACTTTCGATTTTTTGATACACTCTAATACACACACACACACCGTAGGAGGATTGAACGGAAAAAGGTTTAGATTGATAAATTACCATCTGAACATGGAATATTACTAAGAATTCTCTATTATTTCTTTTTCCTTTTTTTCTCCCCAAAATTTCCGTTATGGGCCATTTATCAATTGCACAAGGATGATTTTGGCAGTTTATGACCCCCCCTCCCCCATGTAAGGGTACGTAAGATTTTTCAAACCCCTCCCTCCATTCTTATGCAAGAATTTATTTCGTTCTTCAAAATAATAAAGTAACGAATCACTGGAATCGTGATGGACTGGTCACTGGACTGGTCACTTTTGGTCACTGGAATCGTGGAATCAGAATGACGCATCACTGGAATCATTACTAAATTCACTATTATTAAATTAAACCTTTTTGTGTAAAGAAATATTCATTAAAAAGTTGGAATTAAGATTGAATGTTTTTCCGACATTTTTTTTTTCGTATATGATGCGAAACTAATTTAAAATAAAACATAGTGCTATCATACATAGTGCTAGTCTTTAATTATATTTAACACTATTCATTCTTCCAGACGCAAATAAAATATGATCCCTGCCAAACCACTTGACCGCGTGATTTCTGATATAAAATGTCGACTTGGAAATTATTACTTAAGAATAATATTGACCTCCCCCCCACCCAAAGTAAGGGTATGTAAAAAGTTTTGCAACCCACCCTTCCCCTAGGGATCCATTCATAATTAATGAATGGCCCCTTATCACACTCTTATATAACGCTGTAATACTCGTATTTATTGTAAGTCGGCCATGGCCTACGGCCAGCTTACAATAAACATGGCAGTTCATATCATCATGTTCTATAACAGTAGCTTCTTTATGAGGTGAATTCTGTAAACGCAATTATTTTCGCGAGACTTTAAGTTTCGAAGGGTTTCGTCAGACCAGTTCGAAAAAATGATGAATAGTTCTTTTTTTTATTATTCCAATTTAGGTCCAATTTTCGCATAAATTACGGAATATGGGGGTGAAAAATTACATGCATATATTACTATTATATATCGTTGGAAAGGGAAGAATTTTCCGCGTTCTACGCAATTTGTTCCAATGCTCTAACTTAATTGCGGCGGGATTTTTTTACGTTTTTAGCTCGAATTGTTTTAGGCTTAGCTGAAATTTAGGAACTACTTTCTTCATTAAATTCATCAATAAAAAGTGAAGGAATTGTCCTACCGTTTTCTTTTTGACAGCATTCGATAGAGCTGCTTTTTTTACTCCAGATCTAGCTCGACCTATGGTCGGAAGTTTAACCCTTTATCTATAATATTGGGGAAATTTGAACATCTCGCCAAACAAATTAATGGCGTCAAACAAAGAACGTACGGTACCATATGTCAGAGGTTCAGGGTTGTCCTATTTTGTCCACCCCGGAAAAAACCGCCGGAAAAAACTTGGAAAAAACCGTCCCGGACAAAATGTATTTTATTCGTTTCGTCCATTTTGTCCACTTCATGCGTAAACTGAAAGTTTTGAGTTAAAAATTTGAAGTTTGAAAGTAATAAAAAATTATATAGCTTTTTCCTATTTAAGTAATATTTTAATACAAAAATAGCATACATAAATATGTATATAATCAATCGATAGTAAAATATTTTAAAGTGAAAATAAAAAAAAACCAGTTGAAGTTTATGTAAATGTGTTAAGAAATCAAATGAATGTTAAAATATATTATAATGCATGTAATAGCATTTAGAAAACAAGCACATCAGCTGTAAATTTTAAGATGTTTATCTGTGATATAGAGGTTTATTACCCATAATAAGTGCATTTATAAAATTAAAAAGTAGAAATAAAAAGTTTTTAAAGGTTGGAGTTCCAAAACATTAAAAATAATATTTCAAATAAAGAAAAGAAAACCTACTTGATATTAATAAAAGAAATGTTGGCATGAAGTGAAATCTGTCCTTGCAATACAAATACAAATGTGATGATCAGCAACAGGCTCTGACTTGGCTGTTCCCTAATCAATTTATTAGCCCCAATGAAGATTTTTGGTCCTTTTAAAGCTATCTACCATCTTGCCTATTATTGCCTCTTCTGGTACACTGTTCTAAGTACCCATAACCCTACTAAAGTAGTAATTTTTCTTAATTTATATGACATTAACATATTCGTAAAATATGCTGAGTATATAAATATTTTACTATGGGGCGACATCAATAAAAACTTGAAAAATATAACAGTTATAAAATATTTTTAATTTGTAAATCTTTGTTTTGTATGTATATCTCCAAGCATTTCATTTGATTTTCTCATTGAGTTTATTTTCTACTATTGCATATACTCGTCTAATCACGCCCAATAGCTTATTAACATTGTTAAATTTTATTACTTTTAAGTAAATTATGATCTAAAACTAGCTGCACCGATGTGTAATTAATTTTTTTTTTAGATTTATGAAATTCTAAAGCTAATGATTCTATTTTAATTAAATGATTAATTCATAATAGAAAATGTATTAGAATAATATACTAATACTAAACTATAACAATAAATTTATGTATGCATAATCAGTTTATTTTTCATTTCGTCCATTTTGTCCATTTCGTCCAGTTTTGTCCATTTTGTTCAGTTTCTTCCGGCGTCCCAGACAACAACAAAATAGCAACCCAAATTTTTTTACAAAAAAGTGGACAAAATAGCAACCCTGCTGAGGTCAGCTCGTATTTTTCTAAGTCTTACGCGTATCTGATGGTGTAACTTTTACTCGTTTAAGACTTCCACCTGTCAGATTCGTTTAAAACCTCGTTTCTTTTTTTTTTTTTTATTTTTGAAACTTTATTTAAAAGTAGTTTTTCGAAATCGCTACAAACTACTTTGTTTTGTATCGAACAACTCGCTACTCTACTTTTTTTCAAAAGTAGTACGCTACACTACAAACTATTAAAAAATGTAGCTACTACAGTAGCGTCGCTACTTGTAGCACGCTACTTCCAACCACTGACCTACATACATACATACACACATGCATACATACAGACACCTACAGATACACACACACAAAAACATACACACACACATACACATACCCCCCACACACATTCATACACACAACTACCCACACACTTATGGCAGAACTCATACACAAACACACATGCCACCACACACATACACATACCCTCTACACACAAACACACATACCCCCCCCCCCACACAAATACTCACGCCTACATTCACACACTCGTGATTGCGAAAGACAAAATTTGAATTCAAGAGGTCAAAATTCAAATTATTATTATTTTTTTTTTAATTTTATTTATGTTGCATGTTTACGATATGTTAGCATTTTCTGAAGAAAATCAATTGAACATAATTACGAAACACGCTGCAAATTAATTGTTTGTTGCACGTTATGCTACACTAGAACATTGACAGAATGAATACATTAACTCCTTCTCATGTTATGCGTTAAAAAACCAGCTGTCGAAAAGACATAAATAAGAAAGCTAACGATGTTATTGAACTATGTTAATAAGCACCTTCAAGAATAGCATAATTAACTCCGTTTCGGTCATGTTACTGTAATTGCACACTTTCAAAGGAAATTGTTTTTGAAATAAGAAACTTGCTTTTTATACTCTGTGAACTATTTTTGCCCAGCAATAAAAAGTATAAGATAAGGTAAGTGGTGTTATCTGCAAGTAATAATGTCGTTTAGGGACATAACTGACAGTTTCTGCTTATTAGGTTGATGATGTTCTAATACATTATTTTACTTTAAAAAAAACTGAGATGCTAGTGTAATTTCTAAATTATCTTTTATTAGAGTTATTTCTCGCTGTGCTTTGTTAGAAAAGTTTGTTTAATACAAATGATGTTATTATTGAACTAAGGTAATAAGTACCTTCAAGAATAGCGTAATTAGCTCCGTTTCGATCATGTAACTGTAATTACACACTTTCAAAGGAAATTGTTCTGTAATAAGAAACTTGTTTTTTATACTCTCTGAACTATTTTTACACAGCAATAAAAAGTATAAGATACTGTAAGTGGTGTTATCTGCAAGTAATAATTTCAATTAGGGACATAACTGACAGTTTGTGCTTATTAGGTTGTTGATAATCCAATGCATTATTTTACTTAAAAAATAAAAATAAAAATAAACACTGAGATAGTAGTGTAATTTTTAAATTCCCTTTTATTAGACTTATTTCTCGTTGTGCTTTGTTAGAAAAGTTTGTTTAATACAAATGATGTTATTATTAAAACTAAGTAAGAAGGCACGGCAAAAAAGCGATGAGCAAATACGCCCCCTCCCCCTATTTTCTTTCAAGTCATTAAAATTTTTTTTGCAGATCTTGAGTTGCGTCAAATTAGCATTAAGAGAAATAGCTTTTGAATTAACTATGTGTTTTACATTACGTTGTATATAAAAGTTGAATTTGCTTTGATCAAAATGTTCAAGCTGAAATTTTTGACCAACATTTTGCACAAAAAGGTTGCATATTTTTACTTTTACGACACATTCTTACCGTTCAAAAAAATTATTAATAGCACTACGAAAAAATGTAAAACGCATATAATAAATGACAAAGAAAACCGATTTGATTCAAACATACCCAATGTGAAAGGGCTCTTGACATAGTACGTATGAATAGGAATTGTTACCAACAGTTTAACAAGAGGTTTCACATATTTTCATCTTTTAAAAATATGAAAAGTATCCGAAGAGAAGTTGCTGCTCAAGAAGTTTCTGCACATTTGAATCGTAAGGTATTGTGAGCGTATCCGCTCTCAAAATTCTTGCACACCCACGGTTTACTTGCCCAGGGTGGGGGGAATAAGAGTCTTTATCTCTTTATTTTAACAATTAATTTTGCTAGGATTGAAATTAATTGTTTAAACGAAGAGCTCTGGGGCATTTGAACTTCACTTGCCCATTTCTCCTTTCCTGTCCTCACGTCCTTGACTTGACGTAATCACTGATAGGCGGCAGCTGTACTTTTACTGTTGCTTCCGTGTGTAATGCTTGAGTTCAGTACGCTAAGTTATTATAACTGTTTGCGTTTTCTTTGAGGATTAACAAAGACATTTTTTCTTGAACTACTTACATTCGGAAGTTCACAATTTTATACACTTGTACACCAAAAAAGTAATCCATGTAACTCCAAAGCTCGTGTATGCAGAATGTTTCGCACGTTGGACAATAGCAAGGAGTTAAATGCAGATAAATACCCTGTATATGTTCTTAGAGAACTATGTGGGTCCACATGGGGAACGAGGCCGAATATTGTCATTGCATTTATCATTGCAAGGGAGAAGATCTGCACCATTCAATGAAATCCTGGATCTCGTTAACATTAAAGGGAAGGAAAAAGCGAACACCCACAAAGCCATTAATACACTGTAAAAAAATTCCGAAACGTTACTGGGTATTTCCGTGTCACTTTTCGGGATTTTAATGGTTTTTATCCACTTCATGGAAATATTACGTATTCTTGACGAAAAGTTTCCTGAATTGCTGCAAGTCTGCAGCAATTCAGGAAACTTTTCGTCAAGAATACGTAATAAAATAGTCAGAATAAAATACGTCAAGAATACGTACAAAATGCAGACTTTTCACTGTTGTGAAAAATATTTTTAGCTCCCAGTTTAAAGACTAATTGAGCGTATTTATAAAGTGTATCGGCTTTACTTCAAGTACGGCCCGTCCATGCTAATTAAACTCCCAAAGGGAGTGAAAAAGTGTGGACTGCATTGCTTTGCAAGATTTGCAGGCAAGTAAAATTCTCGTTACTTACTTGCAATTCTGGCATAGCTTTGGACATGTTTGCAATAATGCTCTTTTAACTTCCTTAATAAATCAGAATGGTGCCAAGATATTATTTCTACGGACACGACTGGTTTTAAACGGGAAGACTTCTGAATTTTTCAGGAGGCTTCCAGGATAATATCAGGAAGGTTACTGAAATTTAGCGGAAAAAGTTCCTGGAATTTGCAAGATATGTTAGTGGCAGATATTGGGCACATCAGCTGCCCATTATTTCCCAGGAACGTTTCTGAATCGTTTTTACAGTGTACCACCTACCGATCCTACTCCCCTGACCACCACATGTTCTGATGCAATTGCCGTCGCAAATCAAAACTGCTGTTGGAACGTCAATAGTAGTATCTTCAGAAATGAGTTTTCGAAATATTTGAAGGAATGCATTTTGGATTCAATGCTAACAATACATTAAAGTGGGAATTATGCCTTTTCTTGGCGACTTTTTTCGGCGGAAACTAAAGAAGCAAGCTTGCACAATAAAACTAACGTACAATAAATGACAAAAACGCAAAAAAAAGGAAGAAAAATGAAACCTGAAAAATTTGCATTTACTGTTATTTATGGAAAGCTGTTTGGAGAAATGTGAGGAAAATGGTGTCTTCCTAAACTGAGCCTCGACCAGGAGATTACCACAAATGTCAGACAGACAGGGCACCGGATTGGAATGAAGATTATGCCCTAAGGATCCAGAACCATCGCAGAATGCAGGCATTACGCGGGAACGCAGGTAGGTCCGAGCCATCTTTACAATTGCATCTCTGTGGTCCCGACAATCTTCCAAATTGATTCCAACTGCTGAAAAAAAAAAACATCCTTTACAGAGAAAAAAATAAGGCTGTGGGCAGGGCTGTGGCCCATGCTTTTGCCCCCATCCGACATTTTTATTTTTGTTTTCTTCCCTCCATTACTCTTTCACTTGTAAAACGACAACAATAACAACGGTGCACTGTATTTTTAGCTTTGCATACAAACCCAGTAAGTGTTTAATACTAATGTTCATAGCACTTTTAGAAATGATATTTTCACATTCATATTTCGGAGGAAAAAACAGTATTTTAGCAAATGAAAAAAAAAATATTAATTTGAATTTTTGGCACCTTGAATTCAAATTATGTTTTTCGCAATCACGAATGTGTGTGTGTGTATGAATGCGCGCGTGTGTTTATGTAGGCGCATGTATGTGGGTGCGTGTATATGTGTGTAGGTATGCATGTGTGTGCGTGTTGTGTATGCAGTGCTGTGTGCGTACGCACGCGCGTGTGTGTAGGCGTTCGTGTGTGTGTATGTAGGCATATGTGTGTTTGTGTGTGTGTGTGCAGGCATGAGTGTGTGTGTAGGAGTGTGTGTTTGTGTCTGTGCGCAGGCATGAGTGTGTATGCGTGTGTGTGTAGGATATGGACGCAACCTGGAGACCGTTTTCGCAAGAAGATCAGCATCGTGAGGCCGGTCGACGCGACAGTGGTGCTGGCAGAGGGTGCTGGTGGGAAAATAAACTAAGCGTAACATCAAAAACTGTCAAGTGAGAACACTAAGCAATCGTGATTGCTGAAAAAAAATAATTTGAATTTTGACATCTCTAATTCAAATTATGTTCTTCACAATCACGAGTGTGTGTATGTAGGCGTGTGTGTTTGTGTGTGTGTGTGGGGGGTATGTGTGTTGTGTGTAGGGGTATGTGTATGTAGGCAGGTGTATTTGCGTCCCTGTGCTGGCATAAGTGTGTGGGTAGTTGTGTGTATGAATGTGTGTGGGAGGGGTATGTGTGTGGTAGGCATATGTGTTTGTGTCTGTGTGCAGGCATGAATGTGTGGGTAGTTGTGTGTATGTGTGGGTGCAGGGGCGGCATTTCAGCATTTTATTTGGAGGGTCAAGTTTCGTAAATATGTATTACCACAGTGCGATACCAAACAAACATTAGCTAACAGGTAACCATAAAATCTATTTAATATGAATAAAAGTTATTGTTTGGAAACAATTAAACTTTTGATTCACTTTCTAATAAGTAATCATACAAAACATCTCGATACTAAAATTTTTATACCTTTCGGAAAAGTTTTAATGCATGATTTTTGGAATTCGGAAGAGCAGGGAATCTTGTTACTAATCTATCAGTGCCCAGCGTGGTGCTGTTACGCCAGTAAAGCTAAGTAGAAAAGATGGTGTAAACATTCATGCCCTTTAGCATGTATGACTTTGTTTAAATTTTTTGCCCATTGTGCTTCGAAAATATATTTCTAACATCCTGAGACATAAAAAAAAACGTTCTCTACTAGCTGAACTGATTGGAATAGTTAAAAAATAATTGAAATAACAAAGTTATGTATGAAAACACTTTTTTATATATTGCTCTTTAAAATCACCCAGGCAACTTCAAAAATTGTGAGGGGATTAATTTTACATCATTGAATAATCTATTCTCGCCGGCGCTCTCAGCTTCAGTGAGATGTCATCTGCCTCCAGCTCTGTTATTCACTATTCCAGACTGATGACTCCATAACAAGGACGAAACTGCAGTCTCTGGATGTGAAAACTGGTCTGACGATATATTGCTTGTAATTTTTCTTGCATCATGCTAAACATTTTACTGACAGTTGAAACATTTTATTTTACGTTTTCAAAATCCAATCCAGATAATATATAGCCAACCATACAGAAAAATAATTATCATCAAATCTTGTGTTAATTTCATTCAAAACTGAGTCTATTACTTCATACAAAATATTAAAAAATCAATCTTTGACTTCACATCATCATGTGGTTTTTTGTCACTTTTTTTTAAATTGGTTTGGAGGAAGAATTTTTTTGCAAAGTTTCTGATTGATTGAAAGATACATTTATGTAAAATCTATTTTCAGTTTCAATTGTAGATTGAACTATGGTAGTAAGGTGCACACATCAATTGCAGATTGAACTGTGGTTTCGGTTTAAATAGTCCCAAAACAAAGGGTTAGCGGATTGAAGATGTTTTGATAGAGTAAAGCATTTTTCAAACGCCTTCCTCAATACAAACAAATTGAATACCAATTCTAACAAAGTCATACATGCTAAAGGGCATGAGCTTTTTCATCATTGAAAGAATCGTTTTGCAATAATTCATCCAGTCGTCAAAACACTTTTTTATGGTTTCAACTCTTGAAAACTATCTTTTGCCACTCCCAGATTGCGTAATTATAGAGCCCCCATAAAAGGTATTTTTTTTTCAATTCAATAATCACATGCATTTTTAAGAAGTTGCTATGAAAGCATTATAATGTATTGAGCATCTGAAACGTGTTTCTAGCAGAAGAAAGCGATGAACACTCATTAAATAAATATACTCTAAATAAAAAATGAGCGTAAAAGTGAATGTAAAATATCAAGGAATTTTCTTGTGAAAACCATGCTGCCACACCACTTTTCACGAGCCTCTCATATTGAACATACCATCGTTACACTGGGCACAAGAGTGTGAAATATTTAGCCTATATGAGGCAATGTCTTCTTTAGTTAAAATTAACTATGGTTCTCTACCAGTTTTCTATGTTCTGAAAAGGCTGGAAAATACTTCATGAATTTTTAAGTCATCTTCCAAATAACGAAAAACACTTTTTCTAGTCGGGAAATGTGTCGAGTTTCACCAAATAGTTGCCAAGAACCAGCAAGAGTTTTTAAAATGAACATATTTCCGACTTATATATATTGAATTCGCAAAATTCTAGCATTCTGCAAAAGAATTTGGGGGTGCGACCGCCCCCTCTTGACCCCCCTATTTGCCGCCCCTGTGTGGGTGTCTGTATGTATGCGTGTGTGTATGTGTTTGTATGTGTGTGTAGGTGTAGGTGTGGGTATGTGTGTGTGTGTATGTATGCGCGCGTGTGTAGGACATGGATGCAACCTGGAGACGCCTTTCGCTATAGGAGCAGCATCGTGAGGAGCCCGTCGACGGTGATGGTGCGGAGGGTGGCGGTGGGAAAAATCAAATTCGCCAAAAACAGTCAAGTGGGAACAATAAGCAATTGTGATTGCTCAAAAAAAAAAAAAAAAAAAAAAAAAAAAAAAAGATCCCTCAAAAGGAAAAAAAAAAAAAAAACCATCAAGTGCAAGAAAACAGAAATTCGACCAACGTTTATACAAATTTGAAAAAATGAAAACTGAAGATCACAAAGGTATCATAGCTCAAATATGAAAGTAAAATTCATTTTCTAGAAATAGGTCAACTAGGAAAGGCGAAATATAGGGATATTTGTTTCCAAGAAAGAAACATATCTGATAAAAGTTGACAGCTCTGAGTAATGGATCACCTATGTTTTGTTGAAAAGAATGGAACGGGAAGATTCAAATATCTAACGCATCTAAGAAGTGAATGCGGCTCCCCTTGTAACTTGATATTTTCTTCCAACTCTACATATATCTTTTCGAAAAAGCCTTTTTTTTTCTAGTAATATTAAGTACTCGAGTTTCAGAATATGTTAACATATCTCCTACACAATATCGATTTTTTTTTCAGATCTTGTATTATATATATATATATATATATATATATATATATATATATAATTCTTAGAACTTAAAATAAAATATTCTGCATTTAGACAGCGCAAATTCAGCTAAAGTGTAAAATGTATATTATATGTATCTCATTTAAAGTCTCACTCATAAGTGGCACACAAGCAAGTGTATGAAACAAAAACAACAAGAAACATATAGGAATAATAACAATATAAATTGAAAAAACTATGCGAAGTTGAACAATATGAACAATATGAATTTTAGAATGGGCATTTTTTTAAAAAATTTATATTGTTATTATTCTTATATGTTTCTTGTTTTTGTTTCATACACTTGCTAGTGTGCCACGTATGAGTGAGACTTTAAATGATATATATATATATGTGTGTGTGTGTGTGCACTTATAAATTAAGCATAGAAGTTACATATGTACATGAAAGTTAAAATTTACATACATGAACATATGTATTTTTCTTAAGTTGAGAAATGACTTTGAGCGCAGTTTGAAGAATCATGATGCCCTGTTTATCCGCAAAATTGTAACGTACTTTCTTGTATTGTTAGGTTCGTGAAACAAAAAAGTGGGTGTATAAAACTTTGAAAGCAACTACCAATTAACCCCACATAATGGGTGTCACTCATCGATCGAAATAAAATAAAGCACATCGATAGAACATCAAAAAATATTGATCCCCCCTTTTTTATAACTTTATTTCTCTTCAACAATAAAAACGTTTAACTGAGTGAAATTCATTTCTAAGTATTGGGTTCGTTGTGTGTAATAAGATGCAATGTATTTTTTGTTTCAAACTTAAACTGCATATGTTCAAGAGCATACTGATTAAAATTCGAAGTAAAAATATTTCACAGTAATAAACTATCAATCACAATTAACCCTAATTAATCGCAGTGAACGAACGCGTCAAATTAAGTTTGTTTTCTTACAGTTAAGTATTTTTAAATAGAATTTTTAATCATTACTTGAAAGTTTTTAATTAAAATGTAAAATAAAAGAGCATAGTGCACCCTCTGATATTATGTAAACCGATTAATCAATGGTTTATTTCAACCCTTTAAAAGTTTATTGCCGTTAAAAAAAAAAAAAGAAAAAACCTGATTAAATATTTTAAAGCTTTCTAGTAATGTGTAAGGATTTATTCCGATGTGTGCATGATAGTGGATTAGGTATCCTTGTAAGTTAGTTAACATTAGTGTGCATAAGTTATAATTCACAAATATAAAACTAAATTTTTAAATCTTAATAAAAAGAAAAGTCTTGTACTCATAGTTTTGAGAAAAAAAAAGTACTAAGAAACTCAATTAAGCAAATGCGTATAAATCTTAAAACTATATTTCAAATTTTAATATTACATCAGTACCACACATTAATTTACTTAATACCTAAACTGCAAATAAAATGTTATAAGCAAAATATTAAATTCTTCGAAATGGGAAACTGCTTCTTAATTACAAATAGGACCTGGTAGTTATTGTAAAAATACTCCTTAGCAAAATCTAAAGACTTAGGAGCCAGTACGCAGCAATTCCTGCGGCTTGCACTGATACGTGGATATAAAATCTTAGGATAAGAATCAAGCTTCGGAAAATCATTAAATTTAACTGTTCACTCTCCCCAACTTTGATTTAAGGCGCATACTATGACTATTGATTTAGCACTTTAGAGATACCATTCTGCACGCTTGAAATATTTTGATGGCCGTAATAAAACGACATTTATCTTTCAAGTTTAGCTACAGTCAGACTGGTGCAGTGCATTTGTTTTCGATATTAATATTTCAGAACGTCCACTGTAATCCTAATGATTAATGTGTCCTTTTTTATTATTTTTAACAGCACAGCAGTATTCTTAGGAGAAGAGAATCAACATTATAAATAGTGTTTAGAATTTTTCTGAAGGTTGAAAAAACGAGCTGATGTGTGCATCACATGACTTCCTTTTATTCCAATTTAATGTCATTTTCTCATTACTGGCAGTTTTAATGTGATTCAGTAGTTTACTCTCTAAATATCACCAACAATGGCCAAATTGAAACCAGATTAAAAAAAAAAAATAAATAAAAAATCGCTAAATTTGTCACCAAGTTGGCGACAAAACTTGGCGACCAAAAGACTGAAGATGTGTCGCCAAGTGTCCGCCAAATTATAACACCACTTGAGTTTACATCGAAATTAACAATGTTTTCATCTCAAAAAGGGGCAAAAGATCCCCTTTGGAGCCTACGAATGCAACCAAAAAGGAAGATGCACAACTAGACCCAACTAGGAGTCTACGTACCAAATTTCAACTTTCTGGGGCATTCCGTTCTTGAGTTATACGACACACATACACACATACGCACATACGCACATACATACGTACATACAGACGTCACGAGAAAACTCGTTGTAATTAAATTGGGGATCGTCAAAATGGATATTTCGGGTGTCTGTACATTCCTAGGCACATATCCACGTGTGATCGGGTTGAAAAAAAAAACTCAACATTCATTTGGGGGTTAACAAAATGGAAATTAAGGTCGATTTTTGGGTGAAATTTTTTTTGCGAATACAATACTTCCTTTTTTGTAAAAGAAAGTAAAAAGGAAGATTAATGTTGCATAGAAATAATTCAAACACATATTAGGAAGATACACTTGCGGCTATTTATAAACATAGAAGAAGAATGTTGTATAGAAATAATACAAACACATATTACAATGAAGCAAAGAATAAAAAAAAAGTCAGAAAATAAATGACAATCTTTAAGAGCAGTTTAATCAGCAGTTTTTAACTTCGGAGTAATTAGCCCTAAAGGAGTAAAATCTCATTTTCAAATGTCAGCCATTGTTTGGTCACTAAACTGAAATCAATGTATCAAATAAAACTGCCTAATCAGTAATCATTGGAATTTGTGAAAACAAAGTTAGAATAAAAGTATAAAACATAAATGTGAGATACAAGGTCACCCGTGTCAGACATGTGAAAATTTGTCGGTAACTTTCGTCGGTGCTAAACACGGGCAATGTGTTAAGTGGTTTAGCCGTTTTGAATGGCTTCGTAAGAAAAAAAAAAAAAAAAAAACTTCTATTCGAAAGAAAGAAATGAAATATGTTTTTGCATCCATATAGTAAGGAATGATTTTTTTTTAATTTTGCAACAAAGTTTAATAAAAATTAAGAGTTTGTGATGCAACTTCACACTTTCTTCGAATGACAACACAGTTCTTGAGAAAAACACTGGAGATTTATTTACAACTATTTACAAGAATATCGTTAACAACAGCTAAATTAACCATAGCAATTAAGCAAATATAAATTAACACCATAAACTCAACGGTAACACACGTATTCACATAAAAAGGCACAAAAACACAACACAAAAAGCTTTACAAAACAGCGCTAATACACTCTCAGCGCAACGGCTCAGTCGAGACTGACTTTTTAACACGCGTCACGGCTATTTATAAACATCGAAAGAGAGCTTCTCAAGTATTCCAGAAAATCCTACACCGTTCTACCACTTTCTCATTTCTTTTCATTCACAAATTGCCTTATTCAGAAATGAGGGGAACGTATATTTCAGCCGAATGTTAGGGGTTGTATGTACATATTACATAAAACTATTTACAGGTTACGTTACTGAGACAATTTTAGATGAAAGATAACGCCAAATTTAGCTAGATTACAACAAATTAATCTCAAAAAATAATTACTATTTACAGAATTTGCAACAATATTATTCCAAGCTAATACTGATTTTGACATTCATAAGATATATTTTACATTCCATTCATTTCAGATTTACACTGAAATAAACGATTCATTTTGTTTCAATATAGTTTAGTCTTATTGGTGTTTCGCTATGCATGCATGCAATGAAAAGTGATGATTTTCGCCTTTCTGGTTTTTGAAGTAAAATATAGGGTACCAAATGTGACTTTTAACCACTAATCTAACCAGTTATACCTAAGTGAAGTTATTTTTCACCTTAGCTATTTCCTAGAGAGCACAGAATCAGGTATAATATTAGGAAGAAGATGAAGATAATTGTTGTTCACATTTGATTTTACAGTTACAACCAAAGAGACCTGTTTTATTTACTTACACTGGAATAGTTAAGATGATATTTATTTCGTTTTTACAATGTGTTTGTACGCAGTCACTGAAAGGATATACAACATTTCTTGCGAGCATTTGCGACTGATCTTTGGCCCACGGGTTTTGTTGATTTTTCTCTTCTGTGATGAGGATGACGTTGTTCATGGCCGCTGAGATGAATTATGCTTGTTATAGGATACAGAAACAAACTAATAAATAATTTGCACATGTATTCAAGATAAATTAAATTAAAAAAAAAATACTCTCTGAACTTAATTAGGCCTTCTAGAAGGAATATTTTTAATATTCATTATTCTCATGTATAATATATAATACTAGCTAAAATACCCGGCGTTGCCTGGGTTAGCTATAATTATGAGAAGCAATCGTTACTTGCATTTGTTTTCTGTTTTAAGTGAAAGAATTTAAAACACACCTTTTTGACGTGATTTAAAATCTAGCTTCTTTCTTACTCATAAAACTAAAGTAGAAGTAAGTAAAAAAGCAATAATTCATTTAGAAACGAAAACACGAAATTTAAGCATATACAAATTTGAAGAATTTCCGAAATATGAAATTAAACTTCACATGTTTCAAATCATTTATCAGTTAATAATTATTTGTTTTTTTTTACATGGAGTCTTATCTTCTCTGTATGTCTATTGAAGTATGAACTGATTTAAAAAATGTAGCCGCGCTCCCGTGATCCCCTTAACCTTGCTTTAGTTATTTTGGAAAATGTCAATTATTGTGGGTTCTTGGTGCGATTTAAAATGGTACCGAATTTGCGGGAATCGTTTTGGGATACTTTGGATAATGCTCCCCCTCCTAACTTTGTAAAACGGTATGTTACCAATTTTTGTTAAAGAGATATTGTCGCCAGATGCTGAGATACTTTTGGTCACCATAAAATGGCGCTAAATAATTTCATCCGAAATGTTTCCAAAATAAGTAGTAAAATTTGGCGATGGTTTGAATTTGTGCACAAAGTCACATTAATGGAAGATTTTGTGCTGTTTATAGATTTGACTAACTTAGTTGCTGGATTATTTTACAGTAAAAAAGGTTTTTAAAGATTCTTTAATTGGCGATATTTTGTTTACATGGTGAAAGCTGACAAACATAAAAATATTCAACAATTCTAGCTATCAACTGAGAGTTGAGATGATACACTAAATAATTAATTGGGTTGAGGAAAGCCTTCGAACATGGAACAAAAAAAGCTCATATCTCGTTTTTCATACAACTTAGAACTTTCTAACAGATGCCATCTTCAGCAGAAAAATAAGCGCTTTCGATGGACACATACTTTTAACATGTGCACGTATTTTTTCACCGTCATATTGGGGCATTTATGCGAAAATTTGGACATATTAGAATAAAAAAGGAACTAACAATCGGATTTTTTTCGAACTGGTCTACAAACCTCCCCAGTACCAAAAAGAACAAACGGTGAAAGTTTAAGCCAAATCTGCCGGGTAGTTTCTGAGATCGTAGGGAACAAATTTACCAAACTCCATTTTTATATATATAGAAGATTATGAAGTATTTTAACTACTCAGCATGCACGAAATTTCCGCATTTCAGAGGCTTACCTAGAGGTAAGAAAACAAGAAGTTCTGTCTAGAAATAAAACAGCCTACTTTCCCGTATACCCATACTACTTTCTAGTACCTGATCAATATTCTCAAAAATAGCTCAAATCGCAAATTGTTTCAAACATATTTTTTAACTATTTGAATTTCTCCTTAGGCGCTAATGTTAAATTTTTTGAATTGTTCAAAATTGAACAAAAAATAGTTCAAATCAAAAAATGAAATATAGGAATGAGGTGTCCTCGCCGAGATCTTTTGAACAAAAAAAAAAATGTTCGAATCGGACTATTTACTCTAAAGTTATTAGGGGGGGGGGGCAGACAGACAGACCGACAGACATTTTCCCCCATCTCAATACCCTACTTTCCAATTTTTAATTTTTCGATATTTATTTAATTATTTTATTTATTTTTGACTTTTTTTTTTGTTTTTCGCGATATTTTTAAGGTGCATTAAGCCTTTTTTCATACTTTTTTCTCCTTTTTCTGACTTTTACTGGGAAAGTAGGCTAAAAAATGAATTTTAGACTATTATTTTCGTTGTTGTCTAAAATAAATGCTTTGTCCAAATCCAAGAACACTTTTTCTTTTTTGAATTTGAAATATGCCTTTTTTGTCTGTGCACCAAGTTTAACTTTAAAGTTTTGACATTTTATGTCTGTTCTTTATAACACTATAAAAGGCAATACAACATTTCGATGAGTACATAAAATTTGAAATTTTGCCTTTTAAAAAAAGTGTAATTAGTGAAAACTTTGAGTTTGGACAAAGTATGATTTTGTTGCCAAGTAAGTAATTAAAAAATATGCTTTCGTGCAGACAGCATCATCATCCATGTGTTGTACTTTAAATCTCCAGACTGCCTTTAGAGCCCTACAGTCGAGTCCCGACTTACGCGAGGGAGGCGTTCCGAGATCTCTCGCTTAAGTCGAAATTTCGCGTTGTAGAGAAGAGTATGTATACGATTTTCATTATTAACATAGCCAATTATTTTAGACATTTTTAAACAATCCTCAAGCTGTTTTAGACCACTTCTGAACTGTACATTACTGTTTCTTACATAAAAAGCTGAATTTTTACGGTATTAAAAAACTTCGTTATTCAACGTAAAATATTGTTACAATGCACAAAATCAATGACACTTAGACTCTACACTGCGAGCTTTATATTAAAACTAAGGTCTGGACTTATACGGAGTGCCTTTCTTGACTTTCAATTGTACGCATGGAAGATTCACTCATACCTAATTGGCGTAGCGCTTCGATCCACTTTTTTCAAGCGTATCAAAGATCTTTACCTTTTCTTAAATTGCCTCAAGCTTTCGCTTTTTCTTTCCATTTTAACAAACTTTAGATGAAGTGTCGTGCCTAGGTGCTACAATATTTCATCACCTTTCATATTTAGAATTAAAAAAAAATAAACGAAATATACGGAGTTATTATTATAAATATTTATGCGCAATAACCATGCAATGTTTAGACTAGTGTGTTATGGGAACTTGCGCAGTGAATGATGCTAAAAGGGTGAAAGTACATTCACGAAACCAATATTTAGTAGTCAATATTGAAGCCGACACTTAAAACCACGATTCCTTTTCCAAATATTTTCGTGTTACGGCCGAGGAATTCGTATCAGCTCTAAAATTCGTTGCTACTGAAAAATTCGCGTTATAGCCATTTCGTGTAAGTCGAATTGCGTTGTAGCGGGAGTCGACTGTATTTTTGAAAAGGGAAGCAATTCTATTTCAAGCCAAAATCAGTTGTTTTAGAGTGACATAGCTAGTTTAACTCTGATTTTTTGCTTTCTTCGAAACACAAACAAATTGTGATGTAAGTGAAGATTGAAGCAAATGCAATGCAATTGCAGCACAAAGTAATATAATAATAACGTAAGCACAATCTTAAAGCTAAATACGTAGCTTTTAAACGCAAAGTCAGGCCTTTTACTGTAGCTGAATCCCAAAGATAAACAACATTTTATTACGGCCATCAAGCGTTATATGAGGACAGAATAGCAGTACTCAAGTGCCCTGATCGATATTCAGGGCCGATGCCTTAAATTGAAATCTCAGAGAATATGCTAGTTAAAAGTAATGGATCTCCAAAGCTTCAAATTAATTCTTCTGCACCAGATTTCCACTTAGGTGTTATTTTAAGCTCGGATTAGAAACTAAGATTGTTGTTTTCAACTTGAGACCCCTTTAGATCGATACGTATCGTTTCTCTAGTCATCAGCGTTATTTTAACTAGTAATACCAGCAATTTCCAACTGTAATTAGTATCTAAATAGTTTGAAACCTTGGATCGTTTCGAACTTTGGATCGTATGGTCTTTAAAAAGAAACCGAATCCTAGTCAAATGTAAAGTTTAATGTAACGAATTTATTTAAACGACTATCGAGGCGTTTTTTTTTTTTTTTTTTTTGAGCAATTATGCTTGCTTATTGCTTTCATTTGACTGTTTTGAATTCCTATGATTTTATTTTCCCACCAGCACCCTCTGCAGCACCACCGTCAACCGGCCACTCATGATGCTGTTCCTCTAGCGAAAGCCGTCTAAAGGTTGCGTCAATATCCTACACTTACACGCATACATACACACACAAACACATACACACACATACATACACCTACACACACATACACTTACACACATACACAAACACATGCACACACTCAAAAACATACATACACACATATATACAGACACCTGCACATACAAGCACACCTACACACAACTACCCACACACTCATGCCTGCACACAAACACATATGTCTACACGCACATACACATTACCTCCCCAACACACAAACAATCATACACACAACTACCCATACCCTCATACCTGCACACAGACACAAACATACATGCCTACACACACATACACATACCCCCCTACATACAAACACACATACACTCCACACACATAAACACACACGCCTACATACACACACACTCGTGATTGCGAAAAACATAATTTGAATTCCAGAGGTCAAAATTCAAATTATTATTTTTTTTTTTTTTTGGAATTACACATGTTTTATATCTTAGTTTTGAATAAAATTTCCACTTTCATTGATGAAACTGAAAGCTGTAGACGGATAATTTTATGTTTTTGGAAAATACAAGCTCAATACTACGATTTTCAGAGCTATTTTTTTGTATGAATGTGGAGATCATCCATTGATTAAAAAAGCAGGGGTCTCATTCCCCCCTAAAATTTCTAAATTTCATAGAAAAAATTTCAGCTCCTAAAATTCCTAAAATTGTACGAAAATTTTGTTGGTGTTCCTAAAAAAATTGAAAATTTCACTATGTTCTCGTTAGGAGAATTTAAGTGGTCTTTTAGTAGGAGGAGAGCCTTCACAAAATGTTTTATCGCAAAACGAACTTTACAAACTTTTCCCCAGATAATTAATCTAATGAATAGACAATTCACAAAATATAACGTTGAAAATCAGACCCTTCACAACATTTTATCTTTCAGAACAGATCTTTCTCAAAATCCTGTTTCCTACATGCCTATCTCGATCATTTACGAATTTCGAACTCCATTTTCATTCCCTTAAAAAAAAAAAAATTGAATTTTGTCATCTTGAATTTAAATTATGTTTTTCGCAATCACAAGTGTGTGTGTGTGTGTGTGTGTATGTAGGCGTGTGTGTTTGTATGTAGGGGGTATGTGTATGTGTGTGTAGGCATGTGTGTTTGTGTGTGTGTGCAGGCATGAGTGTGTGGGTAGTTGTGTGTATGAGTGTTTGTGTGTGTGTGCAGGCATGAGTGCGTGGGTAGTTGTGTGTATGAGTGTTTGTGTGCGTGGGGGCGGGGTATGTGTATGTGTGTGAAGGCATATATGTTTGTGTCTGTGTGCATGCATGAATATGTGGGTAGTTGTGTGTATGTGTGTGTGTAGTTGTGTATGTATGCGCGTGTGTGTAGCATATGGATGCAACCTGGAGACGGTTTTAGATAGAGGATCAGCTTCGTGAGGAGCCGGTCGACGGTGATGCTGCAGAGGGTACTGGTGGAAAAATAAAATGATAGCACATAAAAACAGTAAAATGAAAGCGATAAACAATCGTGATTGCTCAAAAAAATAATCCCTTGCTCACTTTAATTTATTCTGCAATTTCAACGTTTGGATATCGATTATTTTTTTCTTACCATTCGTTGTGAACCTTGCTTAGTTTTCTTTGGTCTGTAGAGGACTTGTACACTCGTCAGTTTCTCAATTTTGTTCAAAAATGTCAATCTTTTGAATTTGAATAGATTCAAACCATTAGCATTTTGAAAAGTAAGCAGTAATTTAACACGCTGTATTTTAAGTTTACAAGGATGCTGAAAAATTAAATTGATTTTAAATGTTGATTAGGGTGTTTGCGATAGACTTAGAATCCAGAAACAAGGGAATTGAATAGATCTAGTAAAGTTAGACAAATGTCCTAAAATGATGTGAGTACCCAAGTGAAGGATTTCTTTTCTTTATTTTCGTTGCCTATTCAACATTTTTTTGTTGTGTCAAATATTGTATTAATTATTCCAACTGTTCTTAAATATTTCTGCTCAACAATTTTTTCATTGCCATTTGCATACTTTTTCTGCTTTAAAAAATGCGTTAACTTATCACATCTTTTTTCTTGGTATTTTTTAGCTGGTATGTATAAATTGCAGTTTCTTCTTTATTTAATAATACAAAATTTTTACACTATTTCAAAAAAATCAATTGTTGAGTTGAAAAGCAAGTATGTAGGCTTTGATAATAAATAATAGATATTTTAAGCACAATACCGGTTTCAAATCGAATAATTGGTGTGCGTCTGAATAACACTTCATACATAGGAAACTTTTTTGAGCATTGATTCATGAAAAAAAATATATTAACAGAAAATTTTAAGTTTTTTTAAAGAAAAATTCAAAGCAAATGAGCAGTTAGTGGAATTGATTAAAACAATGACATTTCTGAATAAAATATGAAAATCATTTTACAATATAAGATTTTCCCAATTGACTTGCGTTGAAAAAAGCAAAATTTCATTTTTATCACCTCTTTGTCTCGGGTTTGGTGATAACTAAAGCAGTGAAGGATTATCATAAATCACACAAAAAAGTACATTATTCAATAGGGACAAATTTTCTTTTAACCTTAGGCCTACAGTAAATATAAAAATGAATCTTAGTGGCCAGAACACATGCATATTTTTTAAATTTTTAAAATAACATTTGAAACTATACAAGAGAAGAAAAATAGAAACTGAAAATTGTTGTTGCTTATAAGAGAGTCGGAACATTGAACATAAAAGCAGCACGGGTCTACTTCGCAATCTGTAAGTTCTGCCCCTATTCATTAATAGTTGAAAATAAAAATTACAAAGAATAAACTTGAAAAGGATTCTACTAGGGTTGGGAGGGGGGGGGGAACTAGATTTGCAGATTTGTTGAAATAACAAAAATATTAACGAATTTAGAAAAAATGGAAGTTTATTTCGAGGTCAATTAAAAGAGGGTACGAAAAAACTAGAAAGCTGCTGTACACAAGAAGTTATTGAAATGACTTTTGAACAGAACTTAATATCTGTAGGAGCTGGTCAATTGCAAAAACCTGAAATTGCACAATTTTGAAAGTGAAAAGAATGAATTTTGAACAGATGACTACCTCTTTGAGTACTTTCTGCTACTTAATATAAAGTAGTTTAAAAATCTATTATTTCTCTTTTGTTTTGATTCGTTCTTTGTGAAAGTACTATAAGGGATAAAACGTATTTTCATTTTGGTTAGTCCGTTGTTATATAATTAACTATTGTCAGGCTACATATTTGTAATCAAACAAAATTTTTAATTACCCCAAAAATTTTCCGAAACTTTTGCCAAAAAGTTCCTAAAAATCCCCTAAAATTTTTAAAAGGTCTGCTGAAACCCTTGAAAAAATGATTTTTGAAAACTATTAAAGTTGCAGAATATTGTTAAAATGCCTTATGGTAGAACACACATATGACTTCTTAAAAACCTTAAAATATTATAATGTGGATTTCTTGTGCATATCTTCAACAAAATGCTGAAATAATACAAAAATGGCTAAATAAAATTAATTGATTTTTTTTTCGGAAATAAAACGCGACCATAAATTTACCATAAATGGAACACCATATTTACAATATACAAAGTAGCTCTTCTTAAAACACCTACAGTGCTGTCCAAATTATTAGACTAAGACTGTTTTAAAAGCATAAAAGCTTTATTGATTACATAACTATAGACACATTAACGAAGAGTCAAATAATTATCTAATATTTAGTGTGCATTCCCTTGTTCTTGATGAGCATTTTAAGTCTTTTTGGCATACTTTTCACAAGGTTTACACCATTTCTTAACTTTTTAAAAAAGGAGGTAAAAAAATTATTTATACTCACTATTATATATACTCACATACACATACTCACTAATTACCAACTTTAAGTATAACAGAACACACTAATAAAAAGAACAAGTGAACTGTTTAAGCTGATTGAGGTTACGTTCCTGGTAGGTGGATAAACAAAGAACATAAACAAAGCAGACAGTGCTGCCACCTGCAAACATTAAATTATGCTAAAATAACGTAATAATCAGTGTACAGTATGTACTGTACTTTAGCAGTAAAATAAATAGTGTTTAGTACAAATAGTGTACAAAAAAAAACTCTGTGGTCTAATAATTTGGCCAGCACTGTATTTCCTCCAACTGTACGACTAAAAGAAGTTCCCCCCAAACCGTAATCTCGCTGCTCTATGAGATTTTCACAATTGAAACGTTTCCTTGACAGGTTAATAATAATGTAAAGTTGTAGCGTATGAAAAGTTTTAAGCAACTTTGCGCAAAGCGTTGACAAAGAAAGGAAACATGCTAATACGTAAAAAAAACATAATCAATTTCTTGGGAAAAATTCGCAACGTTTCAACGTTTTCGGTCGATTGTGCAATTAATGCAAAAGCTCTGCATATGTGATTCGATAGAATTTTATCCTCGATTTTACGTTTGATGGATGTACAAATAGGGAGAAGACATACTGTGTGTTTTACAAAAAAAATTAAACAATATCTATGCAAGGTGGTTTGTAAAATAAACTCGAATGGAAAATGTCAGGTAAATCTTTCAAAAATGCATAAAGATTTTTTAAAAGTTCATCAAAACAAGTGGTGTCAGACTTTCTTTCGTGCTATGCATTATGTGCCACATTATATTGGAATGAATTTTGTCACAAACTTAATCATTATAATGCTAGAGTTTCGAAAGAGAAAAAAAAATCTCAACATGGTAAATCGTATGCTGATAGAAAACTTCACTTTCAATAAGAACAAAAAGAAAAAAGCATGAATAAAAATTAACACAATCTAAAATTACAGTATTTCTTAAAAAGGTATCGGAGAAATAACAGCATTTTAATCAGGTTGCATTGTACTTCTTAAACAGCAGTGAATAAGATACTGAATTGGTTGAAGGGTAAATTAGTCCAATGACAGGCTAATAATTTTGAAAGAACGGGTAATTATGTTAAGAAAGTTGAATCGCTGTCTGAAGTTTCGCATTCTTAGATTTATCGATAGTGGAGTGTGCATGTTGCGAAAATGTCAGCGGAGCAAACATAATTACAGAACAAAATCAAAAGTTCTTGCAAACTAAAGTTAATTATTTTTTCTAGTAATAAATCAGGGCATAAGAACTTTTACTGCAATTTCTTTATATATATATATATATATATATATATATATATATATATATATATATATATATATATATATATATATATATATTCCTCATTGCTTATCAGCATTTCCAAGTACACGATTAATGAATGTTCGCATTTTTTAGAAAAAATGAACACAAAAGTAAAACATTAAGGTAACAAAGCACTTCGTGAATTGGATAGTTATTAGGGTGCATGTCTTTTTTTAACTACTACACGGTAAAATGTTCAATTTTTTGTAATTATCCAATACATTTAGACCTAAAAAGAAATCTTTTGCATTAGTTATCTGCAAGAATAGCAAAAACAGAAATATTAAGTAAAATGCATTAGCCAGGAACTAAAAAGTCTGGAGCACTAAATATATAAATTACATCGTTTGTAAACAGAAGAAAAATGACTTTTAAGGAAACAGCTGTGAATGATGTTTTGATAAATGGCGCGCTCGAGAAATTTCTAGTTTTTGGATAAGCTAAAATTTTGTACTTACGCAAGAATTTTGGAAGAATGCAATTTTAATCGCTGTAGATCAATTTTCTTTTTTCTATGTAAGTGTCGCGTTTAAACTAGTTTGTATAATCAGCAAATTTCTGAGCTTCATTTTTATGCCAAACTTGACTAGATTTATTATTTTATTTCAAATAATGAAGAAAGTGAAAATTTGCAGATGTCAATAACGTCAGAAATAAAAGCATTTTATGAAATGTTTATTGCTCATTTAAAATTTTTTTTGAGCAATCACGATTGCTTATTGCTTTCATTTGACTGTTTTTGACGTCCTATTATTTTATTTTCCCACCACCTCCCTCCGCACCATCACCGTCGACCGGGTCCTCATGATGCTGCTCCTATAGCGAAAGCCGTCTCCAGGTTGCATCCATGTCCTACACACACGCGCAAACATAAACAACTACACACGCACACATACACACACATACACAAACACATACAAACACATACACACACGCATACATACAGACACCTACACATACACACAGAGACACAAACATATATGCCTACACACATACACATACCCCCCCCCACACATTCATACACACAACTACCCACACACTTATGCCAGCACACAGACACAAACACATGTCTACACACACATACACATACCCCTACACACAAACACACATACCCCACACACAAACACACACGCCTACATATACACACTCGTGATTGCGAAAACCATAATTTGAATTCAAGATGTCCAAACTCAAATTAATCTTTTTTTTTAATATAATATAAATAGTTTTTCGAAATCGCGAATTTCGAAGCATCTAACAATTCGTTGCAATTAATGCAATGAGCAGACGAGAGATTTCAGAACAATCAACAAAGGGAAATGGTGGTGTTATTCTTATTCATTTGAAATAGTTTGGAATACACGAAGTTCTGATTAACTGCATAGTTCATCAGCAACAATATATTTCTTAATTATTCAGATGAAAGATATATACTTATTCATTCCATCTTTAAATTCCAGTGCTTTTTAAAATTTGCTCTCTTGCTGAGATTGAACAAAATGCTTAACGGAAAACAATTGAAATAAATTGCAGCTAAATATCATGTTGAAATACCGTTCCCGTTTAAGTTTCATGGTATAGAACAAATTCTTCATATTTTATTGCAATCAACTTTTTCCACAGTGTCATGCTAAAGGCAATCTAACCATTATTAAGTCTGGAGTTTAATATCACAATACTTTCCAAAATGGTTTTCAGATTATCATCTAAATTTGTAAAAGCAAAAAAAAAAAAAAAAACACATTTTGACACAACATACCATTTACTTACCAAAAAGACTGTAAATCAAATATCTCTGCTACAATACATAAAACTGCAAAATGGAATAATATAAAGATAAAAGAAAAGAAATTTGAAGATGTGTAAGGTTCTGTGTTTGTGATAACTGCAAAATTTAGTAATGTAGCAATTTTTTTTTTAAAATATGCTCTTACAATTTTGGATTTTGATTTTTTTTAGTTTAATTTTTTTGTCTGCGTTTATTAGTAGCGTAGCAAAACTGTTTTTTGATGTGTTCTTTTAATTTTCAATGTTTGTTTTATTTTTAAGATCAATTTCTTTATTTGTAATAACTACAATAATTAGCATAGAAGCAAAAAAAAAAATGTTTTTTAATATGTTTCTTTAATTTTCAGTTTTTTGGTTTTTACGTTCGATTTCTTTGTTTGTAACAACTACAATAATAAGCATTGTAGCAAAAATATGATTTTTGAGTTTGTTCCTTTAACATTCAATATTTATTTTATTTTTAATGTTTAGTTTTATGACAAATACTGTTGTTGTTCGCTTTGCCCTAGTACTGAATCCACTTTACCCGGGGCGTCGGGCAAAGTGGATATTCATTCCATTGTTGAAAACTGGCTTTATATCTAAAAGTTTAGTTAATATTAAGGACAACCGTTATTGCACTACGTAAGTTCATTAAATGAATAGTGATTATAAATATTTGTTTCAATTTTCTCAGTTATCACTAAATGACTATAAGCAAGGATAGATTAAGGTATTCACGTTGCCCGGGTTTCCCCTCTATACGTCTGCTTCAATCTATCTATGTATCTATATGCGTGTCCATATTTCAATCGATGTGTCTCGATCGATCGAAACTTTTTTTTTTTGAGCAATCACGATTGCTTATTGCTTTTATTTGACTGTTTTGATGTCCTATGATTTTATTTTCCCGCCAGCACCCTTTGCAGCATCACCGTCAACCGGCTCCTCACGATGCTGCTCCTCTAGCAAAAGCTATCTCCAGGTGGCGTCCATATCCTGCACACACACACGCATACACACACACCTACACATACATACACACACTCATGCCTACGCACAGACACAAACACACACTCCTACACACACACATACACATACTCATGCCCGCACACAAACACATATGCCAACATATACACACGCACACGAACGCCTACACACACGCGCGCGTATACACACAGCACTGCATAAACAACACGCACACACATGCATACACACCCACACACACACGCACCCACACACATGCGCCTACACAAACACGCACACATGCGACTACACAAACATATACGCGCATTCATACACACACAGGCTCGTGATTGCGAAAAACATAATTTGAATTCAAGATGAAGAAAATTCTAATTGATTTTTTTTTTGTTTTGTTTTCTTTTAAGTCCTATTTACACTCTTATGTCAACTTGCGACAAGCATTTGAAGGAAAAAAAATATTTTAATTTAAATGTTTTTGAAAAAGAAAAAAAAATGTATCAGTTGGGAAAAAACATAGCGTTAGCTTTAAGCTTGTAATAAGCGACACGCATAACATACTTTTTCACTCCTGTGTAAAAAAATGACACCTCTATAAATATATGAGTAAGAGAAAATGTATTTGAAGAAGTAGCAAAGAATAAAACAAGCTCAAAGTAGATATTATGCATTACTCTTGTTGAAAAGAATGTATTCGAGGGAAAAAAATGCATGATAGAAAAGAAAAAAAAATCATGCAGAAGATACTTAATAAAGACTAATAATTTATTGTTACCATGACAATAAATGACTGTACCAGCTGCGTTTCGTTTTTCAGCTAGGACATTTACGGTAAATCAAACACCACTGAGTCGAATCTGTTCTTGACATATTTAAGAATATTACTATCGCTAGGTGTATCAGATGAAAAGAAAAAAAAAATATTTCTCTCAACTACGTATGGAGAAGAGCAAAATTAAAAAAAAAATAAAACAATAAGTTCCGTTTAGATCTGATTGAGCCTATTTTCCCGTGTACCACCATTGAGTTTTTAGATCTTATCAATATTCTCCTAATTAGTTAAGATTGAAAATCATGTCTTTTTGTTTTTTAAACATTTACTGCAGATTTCTAAAAACAATTGACGCCTGTCTATTCAAAAAAAAAAAAAAATGTATACAAACAAATATTAAAAATAAAAAATCGATGAATTAAATATGTAACAAACTAATAAATAAATATGCGAAGGTAGCAGTACCTTTAAATAATGTAAAAACTATTAATGTGTTTCCACAAAAAAAGAAAGAAAGAAAGAAAATATAATTTATCGTTTTCGAAAAAAATAAAATATATATATATATATATGAAAACAAAAAGCACTGCAAAATTAATACCTTTCATCAAGACAAAAAAATCGTCTGTTGCTCTACTTTTGGGTAAAAATAAACGCCGCGAATTTTACTTTTCCTCTGTTGCCAAACATTAAATTAAATGAAGATATGCATTTTCGTTGGAGAATATTTTTTTAGAAATTAAATTATATATTTGGTTCAAACTTGCACGAAGAACTAATTTACTCGCAATATGGGAATGAGCTGTCACAACACAGTGTCAGACAACACAGTTCAGACGACTTTGTGTTCGCTAAAAATTCCGACTTTTATCGATTATATAGATAGTAGAATGTGAAAATTATGTGTCATAACAGATAGTTTGTTTAAATATGAATACCCGATATATGTTACCCGATGACATTCACTTTCTCCCCCTTTTTCCTTGGGTAATTTTTGTGAAGATAATTAGTTACACTCCTAACAAAGAAGTTATTATGTAATTTGAATCTAAGATTGTTAAGGTGTTGCTTAGAATGTGCCTTAAGTGATGTACTCTCTAAATAAGCATACTTTCTAAGAATTATGAAGTAAGCACGATACATATTTTTACTTTCATAAAACTGTCACCTACTAATGCGAACCGTCACCTACAACAAATTATTTTCAATGGAATTCGTATCAACTTTTTCACTTTAAAAGTTTATTTGTAACCATGAACCGACATTCATAATTCAATAATAAATAAACTCTTTCTAGTGTAAACAATCAATAAAAAGTAACGTGATTTTTTTAATCATAAAATATGAAAAAGTTTTATTTATGAATTATAAGTTATGATACCGGATTTCCTTAACGTACCTACTCGTTTTGTTTATCCATTAAAGCATTTTGATTTAAACATTCAAATAATCCTAAGTACGCGTCCACCAAAATCATTTTTATAAAATATTTTAAAGATTTTTAGCATCGCAAATAGTTTTGTGATGAGAGGTTGCATTTATTTTTAAGGTCTTTTATAAAGGTTTCACTCCACTTAGAACACGCGCCACAGATTCTTCTGTACTGGAATTTATATTTCGTGCAATTTATTTAATGTTTTTTTTAAGAGCCATATTCAAATAATGCCCAAAGCTTCAATCGCAAATGAGGTTTAAGAAATAACTAAAATAAGAAAAATCATTTTAAGCTTGAATTAACATCCAGTGATATTAAAGTTTCGCTTATAAAAGTAACAAATTTTATTTACATTATCTTAAGACGGTAAGATACAATAAAATAAAAATATCATTTTTGATACTCTCAAACTAAAGCAAAAAAACTTTTAAATGACGGATATGAGAGCGAAACAAAAGAACATGCTTAGGTTTTGTTGTACTAGAACATTGGAGCCGAACCCTTTTCTGCCCGCAGGCTGGACCCCATATTAAAATACTTATCGCGGGCCATAACACATAAAACTAGTATGTTGTGGCCATCACGAAACTTTCTTCTATATTTTTCCTTTTTCTGATCCCTCCCCATGCTTGACGAGGAAGCAATATTCCCAACAGAAACAAAATTACGCATGCAAAAACTTGACGACCATCCCAATATCTGAATTATTGTAAAAGCAAAGCAAAGAGCGAAAATCGAAAGTTATTTTAAAAGCCTTGCTTGAATTAATTACAAATATTTTATTTGTTAACAAACGCAAGATGGCAATAGTTAAAAATTTTAAATCATTCAGATAATATTTCCGATCATTTCCATATAATTAAAATCACGAGAAATACGCAGACGACAATCTATTACGATTTATCTTTCTTATTGTTTCATTAAAAAAGCTATTTTTATTCGCAAAAAAAAAAAAAAAAAAAATCAACACCTGTTGGAGCGATTGGAGTCAAAATTGAATCAAAGCCTGATTACGTATGGATTCACACATATTCCAAA
The DNA here is from genome assembly GCF_026930045.1 of Uloborus diversus. NCBI lineage: Eukaryota > Metazoa > Arthropoda > Arachnida > Araneae > Uloboridae > Uloborus > Uloborus diversus. The sequence goes on from NC_072735.1 coordinate 4,182,473, forward strand.
TTTAAACCAGAACGTAGCATTACTTCTTGAGATAGGGCACTCACAATGGAAACAAAGAACGGGCGATTGCGCTACCCCCTTTTTAGCTGTCGACACCTAAATAAAATCAGCTCTTATACCCACTAAGGGCTATTTGCCGATAAATTTTTCTTTCATTCCGTTCATTATTTCTTGAGATACAGCAGTCACAATTGACGACAAAAAACGTTCTATAGCTCAACCCCCGTTTGAGTTATTGACACCAAAATTGAATCAGCACCTGTTCCTGTTAATGGCAACATATGGTCCAAATTTTGTTTGATTCCGCCAGTTACTTCCTGAGGATTAGCAAGCACGCGTAACTCAAAAAACGTCCCATTGCTCCACCCCCCTTGGAGGAATTATTCTTATCATTGCTTAAAGCTTTCTTTATTAACATTAGAATTACGGGAGGTTTTATTTTAAACCCAGGTTCACTTTTTTTGCTAAATTCTCCTCTGTAACTTCATAAAAGCTTAATCCTTCCTTGACATTTCCTTGATCATCTTACTGTATATTAATATAAAGTTTTCAAGAAAATTGTATTTTTTTAAACCCGAACTAAAGAGTTATACCTAGAAACCTAGGCATTTTGAAGCATTACATATGTTTTTGTACTTAAAAGGGAATCTTAGCCAATAGTTTATGAAATGCAACAGAAAAAGAGCTGGTTATTTTAAAGGTGTTTAAAACTGTTTTTAAATACTTCATTATACATTGTTAAAATTTCTCTATTCTTTTTAAAAATGTAATGGGGTCGTTTCAAAAATTTTAAAAGTATTTTTTTCTGAAAGATCATGCTTAAAAACATAGGATCTGACCATTTTTTAAATAATTTATTTAAGTTTAATATTTTTAAAAAAATTACTTAAGTCGTTGCGCTTTCATTGTTTACACTTCTGTCGTGTGACATCACAAATGAAGAAATGCCATTCAATGTTCCTATTCACAGAACAAAATATTTAATTCGCATCTTTACTCACGTGTATTGGCAACGATGTGGTTGATAGCAAGCGTAGAGCGCAATTTTAATTCGCTGCTTGATTATCATAACGTGGAAACGCAGTAGAAAGATGAGCCAAATTGCATCATTTGTGACGTCATAAAGACCACGCCTTCTTTGAAAAATCGGACATTTAAAAAAATTAATTTAAAAAAAAAACTGTTGGGAAAATAAAAGTATTTTCTGGGTCCATGTATTTTTTTTTTTTTTTTGCTCATTCTATCCATTTCAATGACTAAAAGTAGTACTTTTGACTGAAGGAAACTACCCCATTATTATAAATATGTTTTTCCAGACTAGTTTTTACAAATGTGTAACGTTATGTAAGGAACTATGCATACTTCTTCTCAGAGGTTCAAATTGACCACCGCCGTATTTCTAGGTATGCGAAAACCGTCGTCATTCTAATGTTAAATGCATGCATTTCAGAAACCAATTTCTGAATATTTGGCTCCAAATTAGAAAGATTGTCTCTAATTGTCCCTTTTTTCATAATTCCGATTTGTAAGATTGAACAAAGCAATTGGCCACTCGGATAAGCTTCCGCTGACCAGAGTGGACAGCAGGTTGTAAGTTGGGCACCACTGTACTAGAACAAACTTATCGTTACATTTTCTGGAAGAATAACTTATCCTTTTACACAAAATTGGTCACTTCTCAGGACTCAATTATTTCTCACTGACTAACTTTATTTTAAAATTAACGGTTGCACTTCTGATTTGAGTACTGATGCAACAAAGTTACAAATATGCTTATAAAAATACAGACTTTTTTTCAGAACACGTTTTCTGAAAACGTCTACTTAATTGCAATTAAAGAAAAGTGCACAGTGACGCATCATTCTACACTCTAAGGGGGATGCATTACTCATTAGAACACTTATAAAAGTTCCTAGTATCGGTACACCTTCTTCTCAATCGCTTTCAATTTTACTTAAAAAAACGTTACATAGTTACTAGAAACATTTATGGAATCTTTGTTTCCTAGAGATTTGATAGCAAAAGAGCAGTTTTTTCACAGTATAGGATTTAACAAAAAAATCAACGAAATGATAAAAACAAAAAAGTAGCGTATTGATCGTCCATATTTAAATTTGAAATATGGTACTTTTGATTTTATGAGGCCAATGAGACTCCGTGGTTACACTTCTATTCCCTTTACACATTCGAAAAACGTATTCAAAACTTGAATTTAATCTAAAGTGTAAGTTTCTTGAATGTGAATATTTTTCTTTTTCTGGAACTAATGGTTGATTACTGGCGTTGGGTCCCCCAAACTAAATTTCTCGGCATAGTTAATACTGAGTGTGTTCGCGTTTTGACTATTGAGAAGTTTTGACATCTTGTTTTCGTGATGCATATATATACTGCGAGAAAATCCCTGAAAATCATTGGATTTTAACTGAAGTAGTTATTACGAATTTTGAAACTCAAAATAATAGTTTTCAGAAGTAAAAAACAAAATTCAATTTAAAAAATTGGAAAAAAGTCAAACCGATATTGGTTCCAAATTTTCACACATGAAATTTGTCCCAAAACAAGTGATCCTATTTTTTTAAAAGAAGCCTCCAAAGTAAAATATGAAAACCATGTTTTTTCTGGTGCTAAAGTTTTTGCCAATCGATGGCAAAACATTAAAATATGGAATCAAAGTAAACTTCAAAAAATTCGTAAACGTCATTGAATAAAAATGTTAGAATAATTCCCTGACATCGGAATTGCTTTTCTTCTGTTCCTGTTATTTCATAGTTCTTATGAGAAATGAATAAAATATGAAAATAAAAATGTACTGCACTGTTTTTAATGTTCACAGCTGCACTTGGCAGATGCATAGAACTTAACTTAAAATATTTGAAAAAAAAAAATAAAAAAAGGTTTTCATGTATTTTAGACGTATGGGAGTCAAGGAAATAATGCTATGCAAACATGAACATAACATGTAGAAAAGCTTCTTGTATAAAGACGTTTCGAAAACTTAGGGTGAAACATATACGAATATCCATTTTTTTTTTTCAAATCTGGACTAAAACTTTAGCATTAAAACTAATTTTTTAAACTTCTTTTTAAGCAGCCAGGAATACTATTTTAATAAATATTATTAAAAAATAAGCAAGTAAATCCTTGGGGATGATGCCGCTTAAAAAAAAAGTAATTTTCCGAAATCTGAAACATGTTACTTGGGCTAGCCTCGAAAACCAAAATTCTGCATACAAATTGCTTGCTCGAATTCTGCCTCAAATCGTATTATTAAAAGTCAGAACTCAAAAAAAAAAAAAAAAAAAAAAAAAAAACTTTCAAAACTTTTGATTTTTTTATTTTTTTTTTAATTATTGATTTATAATGGGGTTTTTCTTGTTCATGGGAGTTACGTAATAAATTTTCTCTCCTAATCTTATTTTATCCCTTTTTTTTGTTCTTGAACCTAGTTTCACCCTTTGGTTTCACTATTTAAACTGTGGCCTCCCTGACTCTGAGATTGAAGTTTCGCTTTGCATGCTTAGGCCGTAATTTCCATTCCCATTTAAGTCGGGGTTGTTATTTCTTTTCCGTGTGCTGTAAATATTGTGTTGTCTTATGTGTAAATAAAGAAGTCTAACTTCTCGATCCAATGTCGCCCCTCTTTTTCATAATAATTATTAACTATGGACACGATAGCAACAATTACTGATACTTTAATGTTTTTTTCCACCTTTTTTCTTTTGTATGATTGCATTATATCAAAGGATCGCAGTTTCTGCTCTGAAAAAGGACTACTTGAAACCCTGAAATACGTGTCTGGAATCGACTGGAAATCTTTGCATTGTCAACGTTTTCTCCTAAAGCTACGTAAGACAAGTATTTAAGGCAAAAACTGCCTAAATTAATATTTGACATACTGTGCCGAAATTGGTTCTTTAAGCAGTAAGTTTCATAAATTGCATACTGGAATTAGATAATTTCAGCTGTATAATGTTATTCCCTATGTTTTGTGTTCTTGCTGAATTATTTATGGTGTTTATTGATTAATGTTGTTTTTGCAAATTAGCCTTTTTTTTATAATACATTAACTTTTTGTAGCAGCAGTGTGTTTTCTTTACTAATAGAAAAGCTGAACGTCTCTCTGTCCGGAGGATGTCTGGATGTCTGGATCTCTGTGAGCGCATAGCGCCTAGACCGTTCGGCCGATTTTCATGAAATTTGGCACAAAGTTAGTTTGTAGCATTGGGGTGTGCACTTTGAAGCGATTTTTTGAAAATTCGATGTGGTTCTTTTTCTATTACAATTTTAAGAACAAAACTATCATAAGATGGACGAGTAAATTACGAAATTATCATAACGAGGAACCCGTAACATGGGCACAAGCCAATTGGCGAGATATGAAAATATCATAACGTGGAACCGTAACACGGGTACAAGCCAATTGGCGAGAAAATTCACCATACATTTGTAAATATACAGGCGAAACAAAAGACCTTTTAATTTTTCTATTACGGGCAAAGCCGTGCGGGTACCACTAGTACAATATATAAAACTGCCGGTGTTGTGACGGTCATTGCTTGTTTTACTTGCCACGCACATGTAACCTTAACAAAATGTTCTAGCAAGTTTTTAATAAATATTGTTCCTGTTTTAACCTTGTTTCATCTCACGTCCTTAATTTAAGTTCTGTTGAAGTATGTTGAAGAGAAAATTTTGGACATTGGATAAATGTCCTGTATCTGCTGCCAAGGATTAAATGTGTCTAGATTTAACATTATAGTTGGAACAAACCTAACCTGCTAGCATTGCAAAGGCTACGAAGATCCTAACCACAGCATTACGACGCTGCCATGTTAGGTTTTCCCCAACTATAGAAAACAGCTAAACTTAAAACCTACTGTGGTAAATTGAAAGCCCATCGTTAATAATTTAATTTTTCATGGAATTATTTGCCAGCGTTTTTTTTTTTTTGAGCAGTCACGGTTGCTTTTGGCTTTCATTTGACTGTTGTCCTATGATTTTATTTTCCCGCCAGCACCCTCTGCAGCACCACCGTCGACCGGCCGCCTCACGATGCTGCTCCTCTAGCGAGCACCGTCTCCAGGTTGCGTCAATATCCTACACTTACACGCATACATACACGCACCTACATACGCACAAACACACATACATACACGCACCTACATACGCACAAACACACATACATACACATACATACCCATACACAAACACATACACACACAAATACATACACACGCTCAAACACATACACACACACGCATACATAAAAACACCTACACATGCACACACACTTGCACACAACTACCCACACACTCATGCCTGCACACAGACACAAACACATATGCCTACACACACAAACACATTCCCTCTCACACACACAAACTCTCATACACACAACTACCCACACACTCATGCCTGCACACAAAAATAAACACACATGCCTACGCACATATACACATACCCCCTACACAAACACACTTACCCCCCCCACACACACATAAACACACACGCCTACATACACACACACAGACTCGTGATTGAAAAACATAATTTGAATTCAAATTGTCAAAATTCTTTTTTTTTTGACATCGAAAGCATTTAGCTTGTAACCAAATAAAATATTCTGAATAGATTTTTCAATGATTTGAAACACTTCAATCGATGGGTGCTTAATCCCATTGCTTTGGAGGTTAAAACTTTTAAGTTTTAAACAAGGAGCTTTTTCGCTAATGAATTTAACATTATACTAAATACTACTTATAAACTTCTATTAATTATTAAGACTAAAATAGAACTTCGATATAATTGGGTAGTTCTTTTAAAAGAACAAGCTTGAAACATTACTTGTTTACGATGCTCTACTGATAAAAGGAAATATTAAGATTTGTGTCTAAGTATGATACTAAATCATCGGCGTCAAACTCTAAACGAAGAAAATAGTTTTAAGGACGGTCTTCAAAAGTGAATTAATAACATTGTTTTCCCAAGACTGTATCTCCAAATCTTGGATAAACGCCAAAAATTGTCAATTTAGAAAGATAAATGGAGAAAATAGATATGACTAGAAGTGAAAATCTGGGTTTTGTCCAAAATTGAATCGAAATAATTCATTACAACTCTAGTTTTTCAAAGTACATGTTTTCCTATTTGAGCACCAGTAGTAATTCACATTAATATTTTTTTTTGGGGGGGGGGGGGGAATGCGATATTTTGACTATATCCACGAGGAAATCATTTTTCTGCCCAATGGGTTTTATCACGCGAGTTTAATAACTACCCGACTTCAGAAAGATACTAAAGGGTGTCCCAAAATTAACGCAAAATTTGAATTCGCCGCCATTTTTGCAATAAATGGTTGGCAACCCTGAAAAAAGAACAATTTGACAGCTGAGAGTTTAGGGTAATCAAAAATGGAGCGTTATACGATAGAATAACGCGCTTTCATTATTGAACAATTGTTTCAAAAATAATGAAAAATTAGGCTGGTCAAGCAGTTACTGTTATTGGCGCTCGGTATCGCAACACGGTAATGCACGGGTGGTTGTGGGCTTGTTGACATAGACCTTTGAATTCAAATAACCCCATAAGAAGAAATTTAAAAATGTTAAATCACACGATCTAGGGTGCCAATTCTGATCACCGAAATGAGAGAGGAAATGCCTCATGCAGCAATTGAAATGTTTCACTCTCTCTAGCTGAATAATACAATAACACCCCATTTTTACTAACCCTAAACCCTCAACTATCAAATTGTTCTCTTATAATGGCTGCCAACAAGTTATGGAAAAAATGGTGGCAAATTCAAATCTTGCGTTAATTTGCGTTTTTAATCGCGTTAATTAAAATTGCGTAAATTCGTCAAATCTTGCGTTTCAATTGCGTTATAATTGCGTTGCAATTTAACGTTAATTTCGTTTTCTTGCGCAAATTCAAATCTTGCGTTTTTCAATTTTGCGTTTGTTTCTTTGCGTTAATTCAAATCTTGCGTAGGGGACACCCTTTACATCGTCAATTAGAGTATGACGTCTGTAGTAATGAATGAATTTATATATTTTTTACGACTCTGTCCTTCTTATTCGTCAGACAATTATAAAAATTGTTAACAAATGAAGGCCAGAGCTATTCTACGGTATCTAGTGTTACGTCCGAGACATATAACCGAAAATGCTTGAAATATTTGTATTTGTTCACTTTAAAGGTATAAATGAAGAAGGTTTTACTTATTAAGCAATCACGATTGCTTATTGCTTTCATTTGACTGTTTTTGATGTTCCTTTGATTTTTCCCACCGCCACCCTCCGCACCATCACCGACGACGGGCTCCTCACGATGCTGCACCTCTAGCGAAAACCGTCTCCAGGTTTCGTCAATATCCTGCACTTACACGCATACATACACGCACGTACACACATATACATATATACACCTACACACATACATACACCTACACACATACACAAACACATACACACACAAACACACACACACCTACACACTCACATACACACAACTACCCACACACTCATGCCTGCACACAGACACAAACACATATGCCTACACACACATACACATAACCCACACACACCTACACCTACACACATACACAAATACATACACACACAAACACACACACACCTACAAACTCACATACACACAACTACCCACACACTCATGCCTGCACACACACACAAACACACATGTATGCACGCACATACCCCCACACACAAACACACACGCTTACATATACACACACACACTCGTAATTGCGAAAAACATAATTTGAATTCAAGATGACAAAATTCAAAATAATTTTTTTTTTCACTTGTTTTTAATTTTTCAGTGAAGAAACGCAAATATTTCAAAATTTGGCTGTGAAATGTCTTGTACACTGCACTGCAAACTGTGGAATAATCCACTACTAACTAAATATAATCTCAAAATGAAGATAAAAAATTTTCTCAATGCATGGGGGGGGGGGGGAAATAATATAAAACAAAAGGTCTTTTAAAATGTAACAAAATATTTTGAGTATGGATCTTCTCAGAAGGAATTTTCATACGTCACACTCTAGGCTCCCCTGTACCTACAGAACTATTCTACTGCGTATGCATTTAAATGCAATTTTTCGCACTGGTGTAAATATAAAATGGAGACATTTTTCCCCAAAAAATGAATCTAATACAGATGTGAAACTTCAATATCTGCACTATTCCTGAAACTTCAACAAAAACACCAAGTTGTGTCAAAGCTTCGATATCACCTTAAATCATCAATCTTAATGCAATTACAAAAAGCATAATTTTTTTTTTTTTTTTTTAAGGAAAACATGCATTTTCATCAGAAATAAAATCGTTTTCTGCTTTTTCTTTCGGGAAAAAAACGAAGCACGCTAAATTAAACTTTTTTGCCACTGTAAATATAAAAGTTAAATTAATTAAGCGTATAATGTGATAGTTAAATGAAAATTAAATCATCCCAACAATCATTGTTTCGTAGTAAAATTCTTTGCGCTTCATAATGATTCAGTCAATAAACTAATAACTTTCGAAATTATATATCTAAGAAAAATAGTATAATGATTTTTATTAATAACTTTTTTCCTTATTAGTTTAATAAAAAAAAATAAGAACATTTTCCGAATTTACTTAATTCCTTCAATTTTTGGTTCAAATTTTCAGTTTTAAAATTTTTGCTAAGGCCTCAGCAATTTTTTTTTTTTTTTTTTTTTGTCTAAACACAGAACAAAATTCAGTAAATTACCGCCCGTTAGCCAGGGCTAAAGCAGAAATACGTGAAATATACCGCCAGCTCAGTCATTTTCAGCCGAGGACTGCAGTTTCGTGCTTATTAGCACTCATCAGCCCGGCATAGGAAAGTGACTGAGCTGGAGATGGAAAACCTCTTAAGGAAGCCAAGAGTTCGAAACAAACTGGTAGCTAATATAGAATTAGCAGACCAGACGAGTGACCGAAGCAATGGTTCGGTTCAACTCGAAGATTGAATGCAAGGCAAGGTATATTCAGTAAATTACCGCCCTATATTGGCTACCAGTTTGTTTCGCACTCTTGGCTTCCTTGTGAGGTTTTCCATCTACAGCTCAGTCACTTTCCTATGCCGGGCTGATGAGTGCTAATAAGCACGAAACTGCAGTCCTCGGCTGGAAATGACTGAGCTGGCGGTGTATTTCACAGAACAATATATTTGAATTCCACAAAAAATTCTTCGACTATATTTCAAACTAACTCTAACTAAAATCTATTCAAAATACATCAGCTCTTCGCAAGTCGCATCATATTGGCCCTAATGTAGAATTTGTGAGTCTTTTAAATAAATAATATTGCAGTAGTACTCAAATAACAGGTTAAACATGCTTTAAAAGTAAGTTATTGCTCCAAATGTAAAACTAAATGTTTTTTAAATGCTAGTGCAAACATGTAATACACATTTTATAGTACGGAGCTATAAATATTTGTTACAGAACAATATTTTTAAAATATGAGACAACTCTTAAGTTGAAATATCCTTTGAAAGTCCAGATAAAAAAATAAACATTTTTAGAGACAGTTTGCACAAAACGAAAAGACAAACTTCAAAAAAAAAAAAAAAATGTTTCTGGTTTTCTTAAAGATAAATTAAACTAAAATATTTAAACTAAGTATTATACCGACCGACATATGCAGATAAAATAATATTAGTCTTCATGATAACGGTAACATAACATTTTAAAGAAAAGGAATTCGACTTCCATTTTCCACATTATATGAATAATGGAAATGCCAGAGTTTGCCTTTCTTTAAAAGTAGAGGAAAGATCTTTTGAATTATGCAGATAATTTTTACACCTGAAAATTTCGTGAAGTATATTTTTATTTGAAAAAGATTTTAAAAGTTAAATGCAAATTACTTTCATGCATGGTTCATTGTGATACAGTCAATATTCATAAATAATAAAAATGCACTGCCGTTATAGTTGAACCCTAGTTTATGGTTTACGCTTTAGGCCGTAAATAAATTCGACGTCTTAAAAAAAATCCACGAATATTTTATCATCCAAAACTTGATATGTTGTCAAAACCATAATATTTTTGTCTTAAGTCAATTAAAATTATTATTATTACATTTTACTTGTTGCATTTATTAGTTTTCGTGCAATAATATATTGCACACTCTTCACTGTAAAACCAATTCAGAAATCTTCCTGGAAAATTATGGATAATGTTCCCAATTTTTGCAAGTAACATATATTGCATAAGACAAGAAGTTTTTCACTAATATTCCGTAACCTTCCTAAAATTATCCTGCAATCTTTCTGAAGAATTCATAAATATCCAGTGGTTAAATCCAGTCGCGTCACTGGAACCTTCGAAGAAAGCTTAGGTTGGCTGAATACAATAGCTTGGCACCTTCCTGATTATCAAAATAGCTCTGAAATCAGTATTGCAAACATCGTCAAAGTTAAGACAGAATTGTAGGTAATTATCAAGAATCTAACTCGCCTGCAATTCTTGCCAAAGCTACGTAATATAGAGACTTATTAGTCAATCCAGAAGGACTGTAATCGAACTAAAGCCGATACACTTAATACATACCCTCAGTTAATCTTTTAAACCTGAAGATAAAAAACACGCTTTTCACAACAATGAGAAGTAAAAAATTTGAGCATTTTGTAACAATTCAGGACAATTTTTGACAAATATACTTGACTTTCACTAGAAGTGGATGAAAACCTGCGAAATCGCAAAACGTTCCACGGAAATAATCATTAACGTTTCGCAATTTTAGTAGAGTCAGAAGTCGGTCAGTGAGTAAAGCACTCATACAAAGATGAACAAAATTACATCTGGTGTTCTACGCCACTGATTTTCAACTCATGGCCAGCGAGCAATTTTCATTCGGTAATTTAAAAACTCGCTAAATTAATCTAAGTTGTCTGAAAAACTACATTTTTTTTTGTAGCAACCTACAGCTACAGTTACTTTGATACAAGTGTAATTAACTACAACTACATTTTTTTAATGTAGCAACTACAAACTACTTTTGAAATGTAGTCGCTACTTCGCTTCTTTTAAAACAATAAATAAATAAAAATCATACACATTAAACCGAAAAAATCGAAAATTGGTTTTGATTAATAAATTAGCTCACAGTATTTGAACATAGAATATACATACACATAAAATAGATTAGATGATAGAAAACGTATTTTAAATAAAAGAGAAAGATTTTAATTTTTATCATAGGAATTAATTTTATAAGAACGAATTAATTATATTTCAGCTTTAAGCTACTAGGGGTCCAGAACACCATCCCATTTGTCACGTCAAGTACGTTTTTTCATCTCTATCAAATAAGTTAAAAAAACTTACGAATAATTCAATAATTGGCTTTTATTATGTTAATATACAACACTCAATCACTAAAAAAGAAAAAAAGAAAAAAAAGCAAAAGAAAAATGTCTGCTACACGGTACTAGTATTCATCTATAGAAATAAAACAAAGGATAAAAAAGGTGTATGTTCCCAATACAAATCCACAGTTTACGGCAGATCTCGACCAAATTTGGCAGGACGGTGCATCCGAGAAGATACATACCAAGCAGTTCAAATTTTATTTTTAGGATCCGAAAATGGCATTAAACACCACTTTCTACACGGAATATTTATCCGACCATCTTGATTTTTAGTCTCATTCAAAAGCCGTAAAAAACACCCTTGAAAATTAGTTTTTCTTCCTTTGGATTCCAAAACCACCAATCCTGTAAAATAACTAGGAGAAAAGTTATAAAAAATTTGAAAGAAAGGAACATCGATATTAAATCGGAAATTTATCGTCTGCAGCGAGTTCAGTTTTATTTAGCGTCTTTTGCAGTAATCGGGGGATCTGAAAATTTTCCTCTTTGGTAATTTTTCCGCGATGTGTCGTGTAGCTTCACATTTTTTTTTTTTTTTTGAACCTGATTGAACACTCGTCAATTGACTTACCTTTTATTTTCGGCCAGCTAGTTATAAAATATTAATGAATTAACTTTCTGGAACATAAAACATAAATCATAAGAATGCTTACCCTTTAATATGCAATTTTAAATTATATGCGGATGACATTGACACCGAAAGCATTTTGCTTAACGTGCAAATTTTGCATGATATGGAAAAATTTCCGGTATCATACTTTTCTATAACACTGTAATAATTATTATAAAGTGGCATGGGCAGTTCAATATCATCCTTTAAAGTTTCTTCCATATTTGGTGAATATTGGAATAATAATCCCATTGAAATATTAAACATTCATCCACGGGCCATTCCTGGCTTTCAGAAAAGAGAAAACATAAACGTGCTACTAAAATGTCAGTTATCGTATTTTCTTTCTAAGCCACGCTCTGTTCAATGCGAATATATTGGCAAAATATGAAAATTACGATTCCAAGCAAACCAATGCCGTCAAACAGATAGAACGTATGCCATCAAACTGATATGTCAGAAGTCGGCTCGTATTTTGCTGAGTCTTATTTCTAATTGGATTGGCTCATATACTCAAGTAAGATTTACACCGGTGAAATTCGTTTGAACCTGGTTTCTTTTTATTTTTGAATGAAAAGTAGTTTTTTAGAAATTGCTACAAACTACTATTTTTTTGCATAGAACTACTCGCTACTCTACTTTATTTAAAGTTGTGCGCTGCACTACATTTTACTAAAAAAATGTAACTACTACAGTAGCGTTGCTACTTCTAGCGTGCTACTTCAGACCACTAAATTATGTATACCATTTTTACTTCCTTCTGTATCTAATACATAGAAGAAATTATTGAATTCGCATGAATTTTTGAATTTCAAATTCCGACGCAATTGCTCGTTTAGAAGTGTGCATTTCGTTCATTTTTGAAAAAATTCTGTCTATCTGTAAGAGTTGCCGGTTTTTTGTGGCCGTTCTAGAGCAAAAACTTTTGCATGAAATCAAACGAAATTTGATTTTGAATGTTGGAACGAATTTTGAACTACAGATAACATAAAGTTGAGAATGCTTTCCGTAAAAAAAAAAGTTTCCTTTGACATATTCAGGCATTTATTTCTTGAGCTAAAAAAACGGATGAAAAAGACAAAGTGTTGATAGTTTTTATACAGGGTGTTTCGTTTTAAACTGCAAGACCTTTTTTTTTTGAGCAATCACGATTGCTTATTGCTTTCATTTGACTGTCCTTGACGTTACGGTTCCTTTTTCAGCTTGGACCAGGGCTGCAGCACCACCGTCCACCGGCGGCGGCGCGGCTGGTCCTGAGCACTGTCCACCGGAATCCACTTTTGCTGGGTGGTGGCGTCCATGTCCTACACACGCATGGTCATATACACTCCCCTACGTGCGCACGCCTTTACACACATACACACGCCTACGTGCACACACGTAAGCCTACACACACAACTATACACACGTAACCACCCAGGAGGAGGGACATGCTTGGGGGGGGGCGTTTCTAGAAACAATAACTCTAATCAGTGGGGTCTTGTCGCAACTCGTGATTGCGAAAAACATAATTTGAATTCAAAGTTTCGGAATTCAAATTAGAATTAATTGGGGGAAGTAGGTCACAGATTTTTTTTTCTGCAACCGTCTTAGATGTATACTTCCAATTGCAAAAATGTTCAAAATCAGATAAGATATTGAAATTTTGAAGTTAAAATAAAAATGACTCAAGAAATACAAAATTTGTTTTTTGGTACGGTTGTTTGGTAATCTCCATTAAAAAAAAATTCCAACACAAGAAGTTTGAAATTAGTACGACCAATATTCATCGAGATATAAAACGCAGCGTTTTATGACTTACGCCACTTCTCAGTCGCCTTCAATAATACCTTTTCGTGGAAAATACAGTGGTTAACAAGAGTTTAAAATTATATGTGTGCATAGAGTGTGATTTTTCAAATTATTCGAGCTTTTATAGTGTGTTTTTGCGTATCACGGCGTAACATTTGTTTTTATTTTTGAATAGAAATGAAAAATATAAATAACTTTTTTTTTTTACTTCGACAACCTTTCATTCAACTGAAAGGGCGATAAATTCCAATCACATTTTCTACATAGTCCCTTCAAACTTTGAACTCGTATATCTCCTTCAGTTTTGGTAGCACAAATGTCAAGCTTTTTGTGTTAGTAATAGTCTTGTATGGAGGTTATTTCTCTAATTATTAGTTAGGGGACCTAGGGCTCGAATAAAAAGTTAAATTTCATATTGTTTGACCTAATTTTATTATTTCTTCAAACTTTCAGTATTTTAACTCTGCATCTGGTTTTAAAAATTTTGCAATTGAAAGTATACATCTAGGATCAACGGTTGCGAAAATTAAGTTCTTGCAGGTTAAAACGTAACACCCTGTATACAAGTTTCACTTCAGCATTGTTGTTGGCTTTCGAAACTCTTCTTAATATTTTTGGTACATTTTTGGCTAAGGGGTCATGTATCCATAGGGATCAATTATCCCTGGTCCCCTCCTACATGTAACGGCAAGTCAATTTCACTTGAACACAAACAAGCAACAATTTAACGTATTAATATCAACTCTAGAATCTTTATCTTTGTCTTTACTAATAATAAAGCTGAAAGTCTTTCTGTCCGGAGGATGTCTGTAGGATGTCTGGATCTCTGTGACGCGCATAGCGCCCAGACCGTTCGGCCAATTTTCAAGAAATTTGGCACAAAGTTAGTTTGTAGCATGGGGGTGTGCTCCTCGAAGCGATTTTTCTAAAATTCGATGTGGTTCTTTTTCTATTCCAATTTTTAAAACAAAAATATCATGAGATGGATGAGTAAATTATGAAAATATCATAACGTGGAACCGTAACATGGGCACAAGCCAATTGGCGAAATACGAAATTATCATAACGTGGAACCGTAACATGGGTACAAGCCAATTGGCGAGAAAATTCACCATACATTATTTGTAAATATACAGGCGAACCAAAAGACCTTTTAATTTTCTATTACGGGAAAAGCCGTGCGAGTACCACTAGTTACTAATAATAAAGTTGAAAGTATCTCTGTCTGGATCTCTCTCAGTCCGACTCGCTGTGAAGCGCATAGCGCCTAGACCATTCTGCTGATTTTCATGAAATTTGGCACAAAATTAGTTTTTAGCATGGGAGTGTGCACCTTGAAGCGATTTTTCAAATATTCGATTTTGTTCTTTTTCTATTCCAATTTTAAAAACATTTTACCCAGCAAATTATTCTAACGCGGACGAATGAATTACCAAATTATTATAACGTGGAACCGTAACATGGCAAGCAAATTAACATAAGCAAATCGACTAGAAATTCATCATTCATTATATGTAAATATACAGGCGAACCAAATGACCTTTTAATTTTCTACAACGGACAAAGTCGTGCTGGTACCACTAGTTATAAATATATGAATATCTTTTGTTTGAAAAATAAAGTAGCGATATTTTTTTACTAAATTTTTACACCCTATATTTCACTAAAATGTGATCTCCTGAAAAGAAAAGTTTTCGTTATTCAACCTCGCTTTCGATGTATATTTATCTATGCAATATAAAGAAGATTGTGGAATCAGTGAATAAATAGGAGTGAAGAAGAACTGTATTATGGTAATGAGACACATAAAATTCTGAAAATTGTAGATTTAGAGCAGCTTGCAGCCCTATGAATAATGTAAATTTGACTTCCACATGAAAAGATGTAAAATATCTTTTGAATGGGGGAGTTCGTTTTAGTAACAGTCAAAAGGTTCGTGAATTATTTGGCTGAAATGAGCAACAAACATAAATTATTGAAGTCGCTTCTCATCGAATATGTGTAAGTGCTTAATTGATGTTCAGTAATATACATGAGATCTTTTGAAACTTTCTCTGATTCTACATCAAAATTAAGTTCGTTTTAAAATCAAAGTTCAGTAAAAACTATGACTTCAAGTAACTCTGCTTCATGGTTTACTTGTTTATTTGTGTGTGTGTGTTTTGTTTAAATATGTATTTTTAGAATGGATGTTTCTCAGAAAATGTATTTTAACGTCACGGAAATCTTCGGTTAATCTTTAGCATTATTCGTCACTTCCGTAAGAAATGGAAGGAAAATAATCAGTAAGAATACTCAATGCCCGTTTACACACAAGAAACCATTTTTCTTTGTAAATTTCAGTATGACAGATCATTTATGTGCTTTTCCCGTTCATTTTACAACCTGTAAGTCAGCAGCTAAATGTTTTTGCTTGATGTTGCCTCTTTCACGATGTTGCAATCCAGTTAGCACATAAAGGAAAAAAAAAAAACGTCTGGCTGATCACCATTAATTATGCCAAGTAATCCCGCTTAAAATCTAATATAATTTGCGTTAATATTGTTATTAAACTGCTCAAATCATATGTTTTTCAAAACTACTTAAATTACCCAAAGCCGCAAAATAACGCAATCCATAAAAAACGATAGTCTTTGTATTATACTTCGTAGTGCATCATCATTACTCTTGTATTTCATACTTGCACAGAAAGAAATACGTAATAACATAAAAATAGAGTCTAAGTCAAAAAATGTTACAAAGAGTAATTAATGTAAAATGAAATAAAAACTCCATTTTTTCTTGATAATTACGATACATTATTTTTCGTGAAAAATAAAAGCTGAAAATTTATCGCACGTTGACATTTTCAGAAGGATAACGAAGAATTCCCTGAGTTAGAAGCAAAAAACTTCAAACAGAAAATTAAGGGAAATATTTTAAGCATAATTGCGTCATTAGGGACTAAGAACCAATTGATGAGTGTTTTAAGGTTTGACGCCGTAGACAAGATAACAAGGAAAAATGAAACTTTGTAAATGACAGTAAAAAAATATGTTAAGAAATATTTTATTTCGTCACAGCAATTTTATTTTCAAGCACAAAAGAATGTCGAAACTCATCAACGTGTCAATTATTTTAATTTACATTACATATAATTATGGTTTTAAGAATGTTTAGATGATTTGGTGCTTAAACAATCACTACGAGTTAAAAATAAAGATATAAGTATTTATGAACAAATACTTCATTCACATTTTAACAACTTTCTTTTGAAATAAAATAATAGTTTAAAAAACTAAAAAAAAAAAACACGCTTTCATAGCAAAATGAACTAAAAAGTGAAAAATAATCTTTGGATGATAGTAGTTGACCAATCACTTAATTTTTATGCAATACAAAAAAGCATGGGGTGCTGTCCATTTACATTTTTGCATGGACAACAAAGGGAAGAAATTCAAGACAACTGATAAGAAGCTCCCCACGCTTTTTTGTATTACATTAAAATTAAGTGATTGGTCAACTACTATCATCCAAAGATTATTTTTAACTCTTTAGTTCATTTTGCTACGAAAGCGTTTTTTTTTTTAGTTTTTTAAACTATTATTTTATTTTTCTGTTTTTTTAGTCTTATGCTGGAGAATTATCAGGCAACGAAATTATTTATAGAACGAGTGCGAGTTAATACCTTAAAGTTAAGAAAAGGGCACCCCGATGGGAAGCTACTGTGAGGCATCGAGATATGTTTGCGGAAATCATATTTATATTACTTTGAAAATTTGAGATGCATTTGAATAAAAATTTTAAACAGTGATTTGATCAGCAATGAATTTTCAATTGAAGGCTCACCTAAATTTTGGCATGAAATTAGTTAAAAGCAATTATATTTCATGTTCTAACTACCTTGGAACATTGGAACAAATTTCGTCTGATGAAGAAAAATTAAAGGTTTTTGTAGATATTTTTTAAATAATTTTTACAAGCATTTTTTAATTATTTTTTTTTTAATTTTCCTTTTTCACATTGTTGGATTTATGCCAAAATACTGATTAAAATTGGAGGAAAGTAACAATTAAAAGAGTTAATTAATTAATTTGATTATAGAATATTGCATTGTCATCGGGTCTGAGGTCGCGTGCCAAATTTCAAAAGAATCCGATCGCAGGAAGTGGACGAAATTTGCGCTGCATACATACATACATACATACAGGTAAAGCTAATAAAAGCGTGTTCAAAATTAAGATTTATTGATAATGCAATGGAGGCTTTACTTATTTATTTCATTATAAATACAAATAGTTACTGAAACAAGATAACGTAAACCTGTTATTGTCGCAAACTAATTTTCTAAAAGGAAATACACTGAATATCTACACTAGAAAAAAATCTGAAACCTTACTGAATATTTCCGTGTAACGTTTCGGGATTTCAATGCTTTTTATCCACTTCCTGGAAAAATCAAGTATCACTGTAAAAAAGTTTCCTGACTTGCTAGAAGTTGCGCGAATGCTGTTGTGAAATATATTTTTAGCTCCCAGTTTAAAGATTAACTGAGCGTATTTATAAAGTGTATTGGCCTTCTGTCCGATTACGGCCCGTCCATGCTAATTAAGCTCCCGAAGGGAGCGAGTAAGTATGGATTACGTTGCTTTGCTAAAATTGCAGGCGAGTAGTATTCTGGAAACTTGCTTCCAATTCTGGCTTAGCTATGGCCACGTTTGCATTACTGCTTATGGAGCTTTCTTAATGATTCAGGAAGTTTCCAAGTTTTTATATTATTCCTACATAAGTTTACTCTAAAGTGCCAGAAACACGACTGGCTTCAAACGGGAGTTTTTCAGGAAGTTTTCGGGATAATTTCAGGAAGTTTACTGAATTTTAACGGAAAACGTTCCTGGTTTTTGTAAGGTATCTTAATATCAGAAATTGGGCACATCAGCAGCCCATTATCTTTCCGTTTCTGAATCGTTTTTACACTGTAGCAGTCGACAAAAGGCAACAATGTAGTTAAAATTACTGTTTTAAAATGTAATTTTACAGATGTATCTTATGTAAATTGAATAAATTTACGAAAAATAGTTAAGTGGTGAAACTTGTCACATCGAACTCAAAAATCGACAACACTTATTGAAGGTTAGAAAAAACATTTTAATTTATAACTGTTAGTTGAAACGTATGTACAGTGCACTTGAATAACATGTATCGAAAATAGGGAGCATAAGTTCCATTAAAAGGGGTGACTTTCACTACATCAAAGCATCGAAAATCAACGCCCATTCAACGACAGTGGTTTAGTAGCGACTGAAAGCTTGATTCGAGTTCATGTAGGGAGCGTCGAGGGGATGTTGCCATTCCGAATCAAATAATTTCCCACATATTGTTATGATTACGATTTACTAATATATACTCATATTGTAGCCCAGTTTAAAAGTTAGACATGTTGGAAAGCTTTCGTTTTCATGTATTGACTAACTAAATATAATGAATAATCTATATATAAAAAAATGGAGTTTGGTAAATTTGTTCCCTAAGATCTCAGAAACTACCCGGCAGATTTAGCTGAAACTTTCACCGTTTGTTCAGTTTGATACTGGGAAGGTTTATAGACCAGTTCGAAAAAAATCCGATTGATAATTCCCTTTTTATTCCAAATTTAGTCCCAATTTTCGCATAAATGCCCCAATATGGGGGTGGAAAAAAACGTGCACATATTAACATTATATGTCCATCGAAAGCGTCAATTTTTCTGCTGAAGATAGCATCTGTTCGAAGTTTCTAAGTTGTATAAAAAACGAGTTATGAGGTTTTTTGTTTCCTGTTCGAAGGCTTTCATCAACCCAAGTCATTATTTAGTGTGTCATCTTAACTCCCAAGAATTGTTGTATTCTTGAATATTTTTGCGTTTCGTCTGACGTTTTGAGGCTTTTCTCAAGCCAAATCTTAAAGTAACGTTTTCCCACAAGATTGGCTAAAAATAAATGGATTTGGCTGATCATTTTACTTTTAAACGGAACTTATGTAATTAATGGTTTATTATTATTATTTATGCTGATTGGACACTTGCTCACTATATCCAACCAACCAGCAGAAATATCGCCAGAATTTTTTCAGAAAGATTTCAGTAGCTGATGCATCTGGCAGTTTTTTCCACTGTCGCTTTTTTTGAGCCCAAAGACTACGTAATAATGTTTCTCAGCTTTCGCCATGTAAACAAAATATCGCCAATCAAAGATACTTAAAAAAAAAAAAAATACCGTGTAAAATAATTCAACAACTAAATTAGGCAAATCCATAAACCGCACAAAAACTTCCATTAATTTTTCTTTTTGCACGATTTCAAACAATCGCCAAATTTTACTACTCATTTTGGAAACATTTCGGATGAAGCCGTTTAGCGCCATTTTATTTTGACCAAAAGTATCTCAGCATCTGGCAACACTATTTCTATAATAAAAATTAGTAAGGAGAGGGAGCATTATCGAAAGTGTCCCAAAATGATTCTCGCAAATTTGGTAAGATTTTAAACCGCACCAAGTGCCCACAAATATTGTAATTTCCCAAAATAACTAAAGGAAGTGTAAGCGGAACACGGGCGGCTACATTTTTTAAAACAGTTCGTACATCAATAGCTATACAGAGAAGGTTTTAGATTAAAAAAAAGTACTAACAGATAAATCTTTTTAAACATGTAAAGTTTAATTTCATATTTCGGAAATTCTTCAAATTTGCATATGCTTAAATGTCGTGCTTTCGTTTTTAATTTAATACTATTTTGTTTTTTATACTTATTGCTATTTTAGTTTAATGAGTAAGGAAGAAGCTCGATTTTTTATTACGTCAAAGAGGTTTGTTTTAAATTATTTCGCTTAAAACAGAAAACAAGGGCGAGTAACGATTGTTTCTCATAATTGTTACTGACCCAGGCAACGCCGGGTATTTTTGCTAATATAATATAAAGCTAGTATAATTAAATACAAAAATAGTAATCAGTTTTTTTAGTTTTATGAGAAATCAAGACTTGAAATAATGATGATTTAAAGAAGTTATTGATGAAAAAAAAGCAAAAATATATTTTTTTGAAAAATACAAGGTACAATTTTAACTTTTCATAAAAGTTGGAAAATACATGAGATGAACCCTACACAGTATTTTGTTTCAGTAGAAATGAAACGAGCTGATGTTTGCATCACATGATAATAGTGCCTTGGAGTAAGCAAAGAAACTTTAAATATTTTCATTACGACTAGTCATGGTGAAGGGGGAAGTTGCAGCTTCAAGAGGTAAATACCTTGAAGGACCATTGGTTGAAGTCTGACTTTGCCTCGTGCCTGCAGACTTTAGCTGAGCATAATGGAATGACCTTCACGCCTTGGGTGACCCTACCAGGAGTATACACTCCCGACGTTCTTCACCCACTTCGCCGAGGGCCACCCCCTCGTCACGTTGAGACAGCCTGCTAGGACTTTGAGGGGGGTACGTCTCACCATTACTTTTCGATGGATACCGTCACATGTTGATGTATTTGGAAATGAGATTGCTAATGAGCTGGCTCGTCAGGGGAGCCGAGAGATTTCTCCTCATAACGGATGCCTTTCTTTTTCAGAAATTGCAACCCGTGTTAAGCAAAGCATCAGTTCCTCTTGGAGACAACCCCCTACTCATGAATGGTACAAAGCATCCCGCCCTGGTGCTGCTTTACTTCGGGCAAGTAGTAGAGAACATCAAACCGTCCTAGCCCGACTGAGAAGTGGACACACTCGAGCACAGCGACAAGTGGCTGGTATTAAGGTTTTCCCCTTGTGCCCAAAATGCAATTTGACTCAGGCTGCTCCCGCCCATATTTTCTCTTGCATCGGCTGTGACCTGAATCAGCTGTATTCCGACCCTTCTGCTGTTTTGGAGGGACTTTGTTCGCACGGCTTCATGGACTTGGTATGATGTTTCTGTCTGCCAAGTGGGACAAGCAACAGCAACAAATATTTTCATACCAAGTTTGCTGCAAATTAAAGCAAAAAAACGTATTTTAAAGATTAATTTTCCCTATATTGGACATTTTGATGAGATTCAATGGTGAACTTTCTAAATATCGCCAATAATGACCAAAATATAACCAGATTTAAAAAAAAATAAATAATTTAAAAAAATTTAAAAAAAAAAAAACTTTCAAATTTGTCGCCAAATTAGCGAAAGAACTTGGCGATCAAAAGCTTGGCGATATATTGTCAAATTTTTGCCAAATTATAACACCACTTGAGTTTGCATTGAAATTAACAATGATTTCCCCATACAAAGGTGTAAAAGACCCCCTTTGGAACATCCGTATGCAACCATAAAGGGAGGTGCACAACTGAAACCCAACAGAAGTGTACGTACGAAATTTCAACTTTCAAAGGAGATACCGGTTTTGAGTTGTGCGGGATACATACGCACATACGCACATACACACATACGTACATACAGAGGTCACGAGAAAACTCGTTGTAATTAATTCAGGGATCGTCAAAATGGATATTCCGGGTGGTAATACATTCTTAGGCATATATCCAAATGTGGTCGGGTTGAGAAAAAAAAATCAATATTTATTCGGGGGCGAGCAAAATGTAAATTAAGGCCCATTTTTGGGCGAAAATTATTTTGCGAATTCAATACTTCCTTTACTTCGCAATAGAAAGTAAAAATAACTTCAAACAGTATCTATCCATCAAGGGTATTTGATAATCAAAACATTAAATTGTAATCGTGTAACTGCAGTTTTACTTGAGCAGTAAACTCAGAAATTTCTATACATTTTTAAATTTCGAAAGGCGTCCTTTTTTCAAATAAATCTCAAACGATTATTATTTATTACAGGAACCAAGTGGTAATAGTTCCCCATTTCTCCCAACCTTACATAACATCATGTTATTTTTACCTTCGTTAAAATTACATAAGAAACTCAATTTAAATATTTTTTACCCGTAAAAATAAAACCAAGTACATTTCTTCATTTCATCTCCTTTCCTTCTCATAAAATGAAATTCCAAAAAAAGAAGGGATTACGAGGGAAAAAAATCTCTTAAATTTTGAAAAGATTCTTCACATCAGCAACTACTGAAGTGCCAGAATTTCATGCGTCGTATTGATTTTAGAAAAGTTCTTGTTAAGGAATATTTTTAAAAGATCATGTTTAAATGTCTTGATGCATTTTTGCTGTACAGATATTAAATTTACATTTTTTTCTTTATTTGCAAGTCAAGAGATGATTTTAAGAAATGCATAAAATTATAGTAACTTCTTAAAAAGACGAGTGTTTTAGATGCTATATGATAACTATAAGACGTAAAACTAATTTAAATACTCATTGTTTTCTAGATAAAATATTTTTCCTTAATAAGAGGATTCATGTTGCAATTCTTTTTGAAACTAATGCGTTTTATTGACATATCGCGTAGTTAAAATACTCTATTTTACTTTGCTGAAGAACTGAAAAAGTTGTCGATTGTTTAGAAATTTTAAGACGTGATACAGCTCTTCTTTGACTTTGTAAAAGGAAGTAAAAAGGAACAAAAACTTAAGGTGTGTGCCCACACACAAAAAAAAGAAAAAAAAAACGCAAAGATCTACCAAATATCCATGCATTTCTTTTTTACGTCATTCTATTTAACAATTATCCAGTTTTCAAGCAATTCTAAGATGTTATAATTACATATAGTTATTATCCTCTGGAAACTAATTTTCTTGAGGATATATAAGCTAAAATTTCCTGTTTCTTATGTTTAAACTGAATTTATAATGAGTGGTATGTCTCACATATGTCACTTTCTTATACATTATAAATTAATTCATGTCCGCAAAATTATGTTAACCCTTCTATAATAGATGCTGTAGACCAGATATCTTCAACGTCAGATGGAGTTATTAATTGAAAAAAAAAAACTTTGCGAGATTTTTTTTTAAAAACTGCAGCGTTTCAGATATTACTTAGATTTTTTATCCAAGTAAGGTGTAAAAATAGAGAATAAAAAATAACTTATTCAACATATTTGTTATGGCACATTCAAACATGGTTTGAAACTAATTCAAATTATTAATACGTTTCAATTATTTTTGTGTTTAGACAAACTTGATTGAGAAATTTCGTTTGTGGAAATATATTTTCATATCATTGTACTTAAATAGAATGCTTGTTAATGAAGTTATTATTATTATTTTGCTCTGAAATATTTTCGAACAAAAACCGATGGCCTACTGTTTAAAACCCATTCAGTCGAAATTATGAAATATTTGATCAAAAATGTTGATATTTGGTACACAGTGTACTACGGTAAAGGGTATCTTATAGACAAACTTTTGAGTTTGTAGGAGAAAAATTAAAAGAGTTATGGCACGTCCAATATACCAAACTTATATTTTTGAAATCAATATTTCATATACAAAAATGATAAAATACCAAAAAAACTTAATTATAAAATGTTCTACAAACAATTATAAAACATAATATAAGCGTTTGAAACGATTCATTAAAAATTATATATTTTTTAAAAAAATAGGAAAAAGACCTCGCTTTTCAGATGAAAATCCATGGTTGGAAAAATGAGCCACTCTCTATCTCTCAATACTCATATGTCAGTGTTGTCAAAACGAAAAATTATTTCACAGATTATAATAATGAGAATGTAAAGAAACAACTAATTTATTAAATGATTAGCAGGTGTTTAAAGTGATTGTCCGGTATACCGGACACCAGGTCTGAAGGGGTTAAGAAAAAAAGTTTTTAAAGTGATAGTTAAAAGAAAATACCCAAGTGAAGTGCTTGAGTTTTATGGTTCAGTTGAAGCGTGCAACAACTGAGTGAAGTGTAAAAGGTGGAGATTTAAAATTAATAAGGGTACTTAATACATTAATTGAATACAAATATCGTCACCGCAGAGCAAAAGTAAGAAATTTAATCCCAGAAATATTAGTACGATATCTTACTGGGGGCTCTGAGGCAACTACATGTAAAATTAGAAGTAAGCAAGCACATTTAATGCTTACCAAAAATACTTATCAGCAGTCAAATACAATCTTCAATAAGAAATGTATCACCCGCTGAGAATTTTTCTTATGTGTTTACTTCGCTCAAGAGGATTGTTGTTGTTTTGCGAAATTCTCTTTTTCGATGTTCCACTTCAGAGAGATAAATGAGACTCTACGTGATTTATCAATGAGCACCACTTTCTCTTGAACAAAGGAAGCGAAATCTTAAAAATTGGAAAGTTTCCTTTCGGAATACTGTAGTTTAAAAATTGGGGTAATTTAAAAACTTGGATGAAATATTTGCTTGTTTGGATGTTTAAATCTAAAGCTTTTCTAATGACTGTGATAGCGTAGTTATGCACAAAAAAAAAAAAAAAAAAAATATTGGGAAGAAAGGAATCGTCTTTAAACCCTTTATTCCCATGAACCGGCATTATTTGAGGTTAACAATAAAATTTTCAGTTTGACATAAATATTCATGCTAAATTATTTCACATGTTGACTAAACCTAATTGACATGGGAAATTGACCTATATTAAACACAAGAAGCAGTATGCAAGAAATGTTATGTATTCGGCATTAAAAAGCACTGTTCTATTGACCACGTTTAGCATTGGTCTGAGTGAATCTTAAAAATATCACCAAAAAGATACTATGCAGTCGGATCACGCTACAACGCGATCCGACTTACGCGAAATGGCTATAACGCGAGTTTTTCATGAGTAATGAATTTTTTAGTGCGGACACAAATTACTCGCCTGCAACATGAATTTTTTCGGAAAAGAGAGCCGGAACGTTAGAATAGGCTTCGTTGACACTAAATATTGGCTTTGGGAATGGACTTTCATCCCTTTAGCATCACTGAAAGCGGAAGTTCACCCACTGTATTAGTCTAAACAACATTTTGCTTTAGTTTGTACAAATAACCGCTCCGATTCTTAACTTTTTTTTTTTTTCATTTTACATATGAACGTTGATAAAATACGTTCTGATCGCGCTGCATAAACCTTCATTTTTTAAATTATAAATATATTTACAATATCTATACTGTTAAGTGCTACAATAATGCTGTAGTGTACATACTGTAAGTACCATACTGCTTTATTTTAAGTTTCTCTCCCCCATTAATCATTGATTTTGTGCTAAATTACAAAATTTTATGTCAAATAATAACGCTTTTTCTAAAATACAGAAAAAGTCGGTTCTTTGTAAAAGATACTGCAATATATAGTTAATAAATGGTTTGAAACAATATGAGGGGTGTTTACAAACGTCTGAAACAATGTGGTATGCTTATAAAAAATTACTAAACATACCTTGTTCCACAACGCAAAATTCCGACTTACGCGAGGTGTCTTGGAACGCATCCCTCGCGTAAGTCGGGACTCGACTGTATTAGGTATCTGATTTGTAGCACCAAATTTATCTTTAAATACTAAAACATGTATAGTGTACAAATAAGTACTGTTAACTAAAACGTTAACTTTCAAATACTAACTAGTAAAAATGAATTTACTTTTTAACAACAATTAACTGCATTTTCCAGGACTAGTTACAGCTAGTTGTTAATTGTTGTCTAAAAGTACCTAATTACACGTCATCAAATCTGTCTACTTTAAGCAATTTTCAATAAAAATCTTAAAAATCCAAATAATAGTATTACTTAATAACGAATTATTAATTTGAATAGTATTACTTATCAAATCATTTATTAAGATTTGTAAAATAAACTATGAAATTATTTCGACGGAGAATATTGTACGTAGTTATGTTTCTGTCTGTAGACATGGTATTTTTATAAATTTAAACTTCTGCTGTAGTGTAAAAACATCTCGTTATATCATTAAGTATTATGTTTTCACAAGAACATGTTTCAAAAAGAGAAAAATTGATAAAATTGATGAAAAATGAAAGTTACAGCTTTTGTCACATAAACTTTTTTTTTTCCTTCTAATGCAGATGCTGAATTAAATTTTGAAAACAAATTATATTGGTATTGAACCTTTTAAAAAAAAGTTAAGGGTTTGAATTGATTAAAAAGAAAAAAAAAATAAAACACTCAAACAAACTAACAACTTATGAACTGTTGGAGCACATTTTTCTCATTTCTGTATTTTAAATTCATTTGCACATCTTTACTTTGGAGGATGAAAACATTAAACTGTCACTCTGGTAAGACATAAAAATCCAAGTAAGAAAAAATGACTCCGACTTAATTTTTTTAAACGAGACAGTGCAAAATGACACCGATATATTGTGAGACGATGTTTGGAAGAATAGATACTAAGCAAAAGGATTTTGCTTCTTTGCTCAAATGCTATTAAAATATTTATCAAACATAAACTATGCGTATTTCTGTGTGGAGAGTATGACAGTTGTGGGAATTCTTACTTTTGTTTTCCGGAAAACAAAGATACACTTTTTCGTTCGTCTTCCGGGTTTCTGGCATTTTTGAATTTATTTATTTTGTCGGATTGCCCACTTTGTGTTTCCGGGGAAATGTGCTTGCTTGTAAATTTATTGTTGAAAAATAACTGTCAAGCGTTTGGCGCTTGGTCAATAATACATGTACGTGCATTTGCATTTGTGCAAATAAAAAATTAAGGCCGTGTTTTTAACTAAAATATAGTATATTATAAGCAGTATGAATACTTCTATTTATTAAAACTGATGTCACCACGTACAAATATTTTAAATAATGACAGCTTAATACAGCATTCTATTTCATGCATAAGAACAGTGGTTTGCACATTTTTTAAATAAGATTTAAAAAATCTGTTAATCTCGACTTTAAAAAATGAAGGAAAAAATGTATGGATTGAAACCGAAATGATGGTTAGTCAGCCCAAATTAAGTTTTTTTCAAGCTCTGGTGGATAAAATCAATAATACAACTAGAATGAAATAACTGGAAAACGTAATAAAAACGCTTTTAGTGGATATTTATGCTGTTTGGTACGGTGTGTGCTCAGTAATATTCCTAAAAAACAAATACCTAAAGCCAATCTTAAATTGAGCAATGCTCAAAACTTACTTTATTGCACCTGTGTAGAGTGCTCCTTACCGCTTATTCTTCCAATAGAGGGCGCTGCAAGCGCTGTTTGAATTACGTAAGAATATTATGGTAAAAATTTAGTGGCAACACTTAGAGATGAATGGAGTTCGAACACGAGTAACGCACTTTGTGTAAAAGCGAGTAATTCGCTATGTTTAGTATAAATGTTTTGGTTTAATCACCAGGGTAAATATGTACATATATAGTCTTTAATGAAAGTGTTAAGTTTTTTTTTAAGAGTCGCAATAATTTGAACTATCACTGAACCAAGAATAGACAAGAACCACATTTTCGAACAACGTGTCAAACTACTTGAGCTCAGAGGAAAAGGTAATACAGCAGATATATTTTAAAACGAAGCATTGTATATATTTTCTCTTTCTGTCTACTTATATGCTACTACTCGTAGCAAGTGTTTCACACTTCTGTCCACCCCCACCTTCTAGCGATGTGTCTTAGGTTGCAAGTGTTTCACACTGCAAAAAGTGTGTGTGCAACCTTACTCCGTAATTACGGTGGCAACATTCTGCACTTTGTGTTACCTTATTCCGGCGGCTAGCTTCCGCCTTAGCAATGGAGAAACTTAACTGATAAAACTGGTGTAACGTTATGAGTGATGCATAACGTCACACCAGTTTAATTAATTCCTAGTGGTGCCCGCACGGCTTTGCCCGTAATAGAAAAATTAAAAGGTCTTTTGGTTCGCCTGTATATTTACAAATAATGTATGGTGAATTTTCTCGCCAATTGGCTTGTACCCATGTTACGGTTCCACGTTATGATAATTTCGTATCTCGCCAATTGGTTTGTGCCCATGTTACGGTTCCACGTTATGATAATTTCGTAATTTACTCGTCCATCTTATGATAATTTTGTTCTTAAAATTGGAATAGAAAAAGAACCACATCGAACTTTCGAAAAATCGTTTCGAGGTGCACATCTCCATGCTACAAACTAACTTCGTGCCAAATTTCATGAAAATTGGCCTAACGGTCTAGGCGCTATGCGCATCACAGAGATCCAGACATCCAGACATCCTACAGACATCCTCCGGACAGAGATACTTTCAGCTTTATTATTAGTAAAAAAAAAAAAAAAATCTAATCCATTGCTATGGATGCCACTATCAGCCACCGCTTTTGCGGAGTAATGTTACTCTTTTTTTTTTTTTTTTTTTTACAGTACAGTCAAGCCCGCTTATTAGAGCATCGGTTAAAAGAAAATCCCGCTAAATAAAATACATTTTCAATGTACCAAACCGTTGCTGTCTATTATTTTAATCCCGTTTAATGGAATAGCGCGCTTATTAGAAAAGTTTTTTGTGGAAAATTGGCTATCCCATTAAGCAGGCTCGACTGTACTAGGAAGTTTGATACTAACCAAAAATCGTTTTTCAAAATGATTACATCATGCTTGAAATACAATGTTCTAAATCTTATTCTTGAAGACTTTTCTATTTGTTTCCTTGCAGTTTTACAATTAAATATAAGTTCAAAACACTGTTTTCCGATTTTCAATTAGTAGCACATCTTAAAGTTTGTTATTAATCTGTAAGAGCTTAAGAGATGCATTTGATACATTTTTATTTTAACTTTTGTGTAAAAAAAAGAACCTTGTAATGTGTTTAAAATAAAAACTTCGCTATGTGTTTAGTTACATTGTCATTAATCTGAAATAAGCCCGTTTTTCATACAGAAAAAAAAAGCTGGTTTTAATTTTGTTTTTTTCTTACGTACTAATAGCATTTTCGCGCAATTTTTATTAAGTACAACTACTATTTTGCGCATGAAATGAGTGATATTAAAATGAAAACTTGAAAAACCAATATTTTTACTTCCTTTTACAAAAAAGGAAATATTGTATTCACGAAAAAAATTTAACCCAAGAATCGGCCTTAATTTCCATTTTACTCACCCCAAATGAATGTTGAGTTTTATTTTCAACCGAACCACACGTGCCGATATGTGCCTAGGAACGTACAGACACCCGAAATATCCATTTTGACGATCCCCGAGTTAATTACAAAGAGTTTTCTCTTGACGTCTGTATGTACTTATGTATGTTTGTATGTGTGTATGTATGTCGCATAACTCAAGAACGGAATATCCTAGAAAGTTGAAATTTGGTACATAGACTCCTAGTGGGTCTAGTTGTGCACCTTCCTTTTTGGTTGCATTCGTATGCTTCAAAGGGGTTCTTTTGCCCCTTTTGGGAGGAAAATCATTGTTAATTTCGATGTAAACTCATGTGATGATATAATTTGGCGGACACTTGGCGATATATGGCCAGTCTTCTGGTCGCCAAGTTTTGTCGCCAACTTAACGACAAATTTGGCAATTTTTTTATTATTATTATTATTTTTTTAAATCTGGTTTTAATTTGGCCACTGTTGGTGATATTTAGAGAGTATACTACTGAA
Organism: Uloborus diversus; assembly: GCF_026930045.1. Classification (NCBI taxonomy): domain Eukaryota; kingdom Metazoa; phylum Arthropoda; class Arachnida; order Araneae; family Uloboridae; genus Uloborus; species Uloborus diversus. The sequence goes on from NC_072735.1 coordinate 4,212,733, forward strand.
TCATATTAAAACAGCCAATAATGAGAAAATGACATTAAATCGGAGTAAAAGGAAGTCATGTGATGCACACAACAGCTCGTTTTAAATTAAACTCTACGAGCATTGCTATCAGTAAGATTGAAACTGATTTCTAATTTCAGTTTATCATTTTAAGCCACTGAAAACGTTTTCGCTGCCATAAAGGAATAAAGAAGGAACATATGAATTTAAAAAAACAAACAAACAAAAATTTTTATTCTTATCTGCTAAAAAACTTCTCAGCGTCACCCAGAATCCAGTGAATCCATGATTGAATGTTATGCATGAACGGAAATATTTGATTTTCGCGTCTGTAAAGAGGAAAATGGATTGTTTGCTTGAGTCAATTTTTATTTATGATTTCTTTTACAGAATTGAATTTCAAACATGTATTTCTGGTGCATTTTTCCTTTTGAGTTTTGACCAGCGAATTTTCTAGGTATGAAAAATTTGAGAAGAAGATTTAGCTTGTATATAAGTAGATCATTTTTCAAAGTTCCGTAGAAATACTCTTTTATAAAATGTAAAATTCAATATGAGAATCTGAATACTTTGGAATAAACTTATTCTTGCAGATTTCAAAGTTTCGTATTTGTGCACACAGACACACACACACACACACACACACACACACACACACACACACACACACACACACACACGCACTACGCATGTGTGTACGATTTCCGACAGAATGGTGTAGTGGTTAGACGCTGGTCTCTTACTTCTGTAGACGCAGGTTCGGTCCTGGCTAAAGTCGGTTGACTTTCAAGATGCAGAATATTAATAGTGTCTATGTTGTTGTGGCAGGTAAATGATCCCTCGAGCACTCATTTGGCTTAGAGTGTTCTTGGGAATATTAAATTTCTATAGCGATTTCGCATCAAAATCAATCTGCTGTTGAATGCAGAACACTTAAACCTCGGCTAGCGAGCAAAAATAAAATTTTAAGTCAGAATACGTGCTCCGCGGGTATTTAAATGCAGAACACGGCAACCTGTCTGCCTGCCATTTGCAATTTTAGAGCTTCAAAACATTGGTTAATTGATTCACATTTAAGTTCGGGATCTATATTGACTTTAAGTTTCCCCGTAGGCGCTAATGTTAAAGGATTTGAAATGTTCAAAATAAAACGGAAAATTGTTCAAATCAAAAAGACATTTTCTATACATGTTCCTCACCAAAAGTTATTTCCCAGAAAGTTTCTTTGAAGCTAACTGACGTCTAAGTTCGGAATTTATATTTGCCTTGAATTTCCTGTAGGTGCTTATGTTAATTTTTTTGAACAGTTCAAAATCATTCGCAAAATTGTTCAAATCAAAAAATAATATTGGAATGAGGTGTCCTCACCAAGATCTTTCGAACAAAAAAAAAAAAAAGTTCGAATCGGACTATTTAGTCGAATGTTATGGGGAGGGGGGGTGGGACAGACAGACCGACTGACTGGCTGACAGAAATTTTTCCCCATCACAATACCCTACTTACCAATTTTTAATTTTTCGATATTAATTCAATTATTTCATTTATTTTTTGTTTTTCGCGATATTTTTAAGACGCATTAAGTATTCTTTCTTGCTTTTTTTTCCTTCTCTGACATTTACTGGGAAATTACGCTAAAAATCATTCATTTCAGCTACAGTCATTTTTTTAAGCAGTAACTCTAAAGGACATTATAAAGGCTCGACGTGCGTGAATAAAATTTTACATGCAAAGATTTGCTTAAAAATCAAACATTTTTCTTTAAATTAGACATGGCGCAATGCTTCGCAACCTTATTTTTCACATGTGGCGTATGTATATGATATATAAAGGTATACGTCTTCGGGCATTATTTTCCAAAGCAATTAATTTATTTAAACACAATTTATAGAGCATTAAAGAAAAAACCTTCACTTGAAAAAAAATTCATACATACTACAAAAAATTAGATTTCGCTTTATATTAAGCACAAAATAAGAATAATTGTAAACTCTATTATACTTTTTCTCTTTTAAATTACTGAAAGAAAAAGTCCTTTGTCATTTCTCTGACTCAATATTTTTAAAAAAATGTCAATTATGCCAAACGGAAAAATACCCTTCAAGAAAGTATTCAAAATAGATGAAAAATAGTTACTTCTAAAATGTGATCGATTGGCTTCACTTAATATCAGCAGAGAAACTGAAGGTGCAATTCAGTGTTCATCAAAATACTTATATTCCGTTCTCAAAATTGAAAAGGCTATAACATACAGACGAATTTGCATCAACGGAAACATTATCTCAGATGATACTCCCGGGTGTCATTATTTCCGCTGAAGGAAAATCAGCAAAAGTCAGGACAGTTGAATAAATAGCGGTTGTTTATCACTAGCGTATATACGACAAAATTTTTATTCATAGAGGAGGCGACAGTTCGGGAGAAAGTGGGACAAGTGCAATTGGGGATGTTTTAAATATTTTAAGCAAAGAGCTAAATATGGGGACACTAATTATAATAATTCTATAGAAAAATAAATGTAGGAATATTTGAAAAATGTCAAGTAAATTAAAAATAAAATAAATAAATAAAAACTAAGGTGAGGAAAAATGCGGTTAGTGACAGTTGTCGAGCAACTCGTTTCTTTTCGCTTATTTTTTTTCAAAATGCAGTTTTGTTTTATATTGGCAACATTTCCTTTTTCATTATGTAGCGACATTGGACTAAAATATGTCAGTATACAGCTCTTCAAAAATGAGCACTTTTATTATACACTAGAGGTACCCGCACGGTTTTGCCCGTAGTAGAAAATCAAAAGGTGATTTGGTTCGCCTGTATATTTACAAATAAGGGATGATGAATTTCTCGCCAATTGGCTATGTTCATGCGCTCTTCCCATGTTACGGTTCCACGTTATGATAATTTCCTAATTTACTTTTCCATCTTATGATAATTTTGCTCCGGAGAATGTTCTTAAAATTGAAATAGAAAAGAACAAAATCGAATTTTCGAAAAATCGCTTCGAGGTGCACACCTCCATGCCACAAACTAACTTTGTACCAAATTTCATGAGCATCGACCGAACGGTTTAGGCGCTATACGCGTCACACAGATCCAGACAGAAATCCACACACACTTCCAGCTTTATTATTAGTAGATATGTTCAAACCTGTCAGATTGTGCGAGATTGTGTCGAGGAAAATTTAAACTTTCGACTTGCATGCCATTGAATAGATAAAAAAATTTCTTTAACTTTTTTCAGTTTCTTTTAAAAATAGCAGATGCATAACTTCTTTTAAGACAATAAATGTGTTACCTGACCTTTTCTCGAGTCATATCGTTTGCAAGGTGCATTATGAAAACTTACATGCCTCATGAACACGGCCTACATTTATTTCACCTGTTCCTAAACTTCAATTTCTAACATAAGAAATAACATAGAATCCTTGTTGGCGTTTTCAAAGCAGTAGACTCCCGTTTAACTAGATATCTGATTTAACCGGCCATTTTTTGAAATTGAAAAAACAACTGAAACAAAAGCAAAAGAAAAAAGAGAGGGAGAGAAGAAAATTATAAAATGCTTTCTCGTGTAGACAATAGGATGGAGTTTGAAAACGTGACCCCCGACACATCACATATAGAAGAGATCAAATGCATTGGAAATGGCATTTATGCTTTGCGGCACTGCAAGCATTGGCTTCCGTTATTTATGTATAATGCAATTCAAAAAAATGGCTGATTTATGTAGCAAGCAGCAAGTCGTCGCAGCATTTTCAAGTACTTTTTTTAATAATACTTACAAAAGCAATTCAATTTATTTTATTCACTAAAAAATATTTATAAATTATTCTTTAGTTGTTATGCAACTAAATTTTGTTTAACTGTTCAATACAGTTTTGAGTAGTGCTTTTTAGCAAATGCATTTTTTTTCTTTCTCCCGTTCTAAGGGGATTCTTGCTTAACCGGATTATCCCAGTGTCAATTAAGCCGGTTAATTGGACGCCTATTGTTGTATAGTAAAGAAAAAAAAATATTTACAGTTATACTAAGCAGTAAACTACTATCTAAAGGTACGTAAAAAATGCAATAAAAATAGTTCATTTGACCAGTTTTTAATTATTCCCCATTAACAGACAAATTTAATGTTCATTACGACAACATTCATACATCTAAAAATGTTTGTCCGAAAAAAGGAATTTCAGAAAATAATTGCTTGAAATTTCTTCAATAAGGAATGTCTTCTGCAAGAGGAATACATATACGAGAAATAATAAGTTAGAGTTGTGCTAGATGAAGGGGAATTTCTTTAAGCATTTTAAAACTTCTTAGGCATCTTTAAGCATTTAAACGATGACGTCGATTCAAAGTTCTCCCAAGACACGTAAGTATGGCGCCACTATAAAGGTAAAATGAAAGCTATGTTTGAACAAGCTCTGTAAAGTTCGTGAGCTTAATTCATCATTTAGACTTGACATCGTGAATTAATTCTAGCCAAGAATGGGTTTTTGAGAAGAAGAAGTATTCGTTATCAAAGAACTCACTTATTTTTGTAAGAGACGTGTAATATGGCAATGGGAAGGTAAGATTGTCTCCAAAAATATGTTACACGCACATGGATGTACTTAACGAGGGACCCCCCACCCTGCACTGCTATCTACGGTTTCTCAGGGTATGGACCTTTCGGCCAGGGGACCCCCACCGTCTTTCGGGAACAGTTCAATGCCCTTACGACTCCAGGCAGCGTGGACCCAGGTACAGACCTGACTCCGGTGGTACCCATTGCCTACTCACTGTCCCACTCAGTTAGCCATCTGAACAGATACAGATCTGCTCACACGTAAGTAAAGATGGTCGTTTTACATACGTGAATGAGGCACAGGAAGGTATGTAACCAATGTGCATGGTAATCTCTATTTCTGCCTCTTTTAGCTGCGTGTAAAGATACACATTGCCTTAAAAAAGAAAGAAAAGGGTGCAGTTAATAATATTGAAATTGAAAAATACATTAAAAAATAAAATGTTTGTGGGTAGATAAAAAAAAAATAAGTTCGGTAGTTTTCTTTTTTGCATTTAAAGTTATGACGAGTTGAGGGATTATGAATGTACTTGCATTTTATATTTAAATTTATTTTTCTTGTGCCCCTAATGGCATTCCTGATAAGTGCCAAAATTTCAATACGCCACAATATTTTTTTTTCTTCGTATTGGGATTTGCTTCCGTCGGCGTCACGTGACTATATATTTATCTCAATTGTTAAAACTCTGGTCCAATTCTATTATAGCTTAAAGAGGTAAAAACAATTATATACTTCGACACTTCGACAATTCTGCTTCTGCTTCCGAAATATAAATAAAATAAAAAAATTGATTCGCGGGACGATTTCAAAAATGTTGATATTAGGTACGTAGATACACAGTGTACTACAGTAAAAGGTATCTTATAGACAAATTTTGAGTTTGTAGGAAAAAAGATTGAAAGAGTTATGGCACGTCCAATATTCCGGACTTAGATTTTTGAAATCAATATTTCATATAGAAAAACGATAAAATACCGAACAAACTTCATTATAAAGTGTTCAACAATTATAAAACATAATATAAGCGTTTTAAACGATTAATTAAAGATTATATATTTTTAAAAAAATCAGGAAAAAAACCTCGCTTTTCAGATGAGAATCCATGGTTGAAAAAATGAACCACTCTCTACCTCTCAATGCTCTTATGTCAGTGTTGTCAATCCCAAAACGAAAAATTATTTCACAGATTATAATAAGTAGAATGTAAAGAGTCAATTACAAAAAAAATCAACTAATTAAATCAATTAATAAATGATCAGCAGCTGTTTTAAAGTGTATGTCCGGTATACCGGACACCAGGTCTGAAGGGGTTAAGTAAGTAATACCCTTATGATTGTACTGAATCAACACGATACAGCTATGTTCAAGCAACATATACTAAAAGGTAGTACTAAATTTTTGCATTTGTTAAACTTTTTTCTCTGTGGAAAATTATTTCAAGGATGACATGTATCTCTTTTCTTCGCAACGACTGTCGAAATGCCGTTGACGTTAATGACGGCTGCGGAAATTCGAACTGAAGCATTACGAGATTAGAATTCCAGAAAGCTGGGAGAATAATTTAAAATACCGAGCATTCGATGTCGCGAAAAGCATTAGCTCCGCGTTTTTAATCTTTTTATGCTAGATAACGCAGAAGGAAATAGCCCTGTAGTGCATTTTCGGAAGCAGCTTTCGTTCTAGCTTTTGGCTTCCAGAAGGTAAAAGGCACCAAAAAAAAAAAAAAAAAAAAAATTGAAGCGAAAGATGTCTTTAATTTCTCGAAAAGCAACATTTGATAACTTTTTTTCTATAAACTTTTAACAGGAAGATATTTTCAAAAATGTGATATTTGCAACACTTTACAATAAAGGATGTTTCATTGATTTACAGTGCTGGCCAAATTATTAAGCTAAGACGGTTTTTGAAGCAAATTATAATAACTATAGACACATTAACGAACAGAGAAATAATTATCTAATATTTAGTATGCATTCCTTTGTTCTTGATGAGCATTTTAGGTCTTTTTGGCATACTCTTTCACAAGGTTTACACCATTTCTTAACTTTTTGAAAAAGAAGGTAAAAAATTGTTTATACTCACTATTATATATACTCACATACACATACTCACTAATTACCTAAAAATAACTTTAAATATAACAGAACACACTGATAAAAAGAACTAGTGAACTGTTTAAGCTGAATGTTGTTATGCTCCTGGTAGGTAGATCAACAAAGAACATAAACAAAGCAGACAGGGCTGCCAAATGCAAACATTAAATTATGCTAAAATAACGTAATAATCAGTGTACAGTACGTACTGTACTTTAACAGTAAAATAAATAGTATTTTAGTACAAATAGTGTACAAAAACAAGAAAAAAAAACTCTTTAGTCGAATAATTTGCCAGCACTGTAAGCTCCAAATTGGAATATGACCTAATAATTTAATACATCATTTATGATTCATCTTAATAAAAAGTAGTTAAACCTACATAAATTACTCAATGATCTGAACTATCCTTAATATACTTAAGATACTAATAGAATAATTTTCTTATGAGAAGTTGGTTAAGTGCTATTATATTGTATATTTAAAGCATTAGAACTTGTATATATATAAATATTAAATCAAATCCTAATTTAAATTGCTAGCCTGCATTAATTGAATAAAAATGGTCTAATAAAAGTAGTCATAACAGGTACCAAAGTTCGCAGTTATAGACAGTAAGGAGGTTTCAGACAATGGCAAAACAGCTGTTTTGCTCGTTTGTAAAGAATTTTCAAATGCAGTATCTCTAGTAACATTTTGGTCTTTAATTTCGTTTAGTCGAGTTTAGCATAGGATTGTCCTTTAGCAGCCCTTATAGCATCTGTTCCTAGTAAGTTAAGAAAATTGGAAAAACTTCATCTTGTGCAGGAAAAAAAAAGCTATTTTGAATGACAAAGAATGCAAAAAGGGGAATGAATCCTTTCACCCTAATAAACGTGACATTTTTCGTGGGAAAAATAATTAGAAAATAAAAGCAAATTCGCAAAATAAAAAAATCCATCTCCGTGTTGCAATCCCCCCCCCCCCCCGAGGTCAACAACTTGGTCGATTGCGGCTTTGTATCAAATTTCAAGGCTGTAGGTGCTGATGCTAGAAAATAGTGTGGACGTGTGACAGCCTCAGAAAAAAAAATTAACATACAGTCAAGCCCGTTTATTAGAATATCGGTTAATAGAATATCCCGCTTATTGTAATACATTTTCAATGTACCAAACCAATGTAATGTGTTATTTTGATCCCGATTAATGCAATATCCCGCTTATTAGAATCTTTTTTCGTGGCAAAATGGCTATTCCATTAAGCGGGTTCGACTGTATATTTGTTTAAATATACAAAGGTCGATTTAAAATACCATTACATTTTACAAGCTAAATTATTTTGAAATAATTTGAAACATCACAAATTTACCTCAAAACTCCGTCTCTTTTGCTTCGTTTAAACACGCATAAATGACTTTCAAAAATTTTCTTTTTGTGAATACTAGTTTTAAATATTAATTAAATATGATGTGAAGATGAAATAAAACCCTTTTTTTAAGTTACATGCATTACTTTATTATATTTAGTAGAATAAATGCATCATATAAGTCCTTAGTTTTTTTTTTTAGTATTACTTCATGACGAGCTCTGCGAGAATAAAACACCCTCGCAATATTTAAACTGCAATATTTATCTTTCAAGACTGCTGCATTTACCAAAACCTCAGCAGGAATTTGCATTTGAATGGTGTGTTAAATCTCGAATTTCAATCCATCAACCGTAAAGTGACAACTTTGAAATATCTTTCCTTTTCGATTACTTACGAGACATTCAATGAAAGAAACGTACGATTATAAAGATACAAGGAAAGTACATTAATCTAACATGGATTATCCATTACTTTTACCCTCGGGGGTAAATTCACTTCCTTGGGATATTTATTGTGTACGGAATGCAAGTAAGGACGGTGTTTAAAATTTAAGCTTTTATATCATAGAAATTTCGGATACAGTTTACACCCATGCTTTTGTTAGGGATTTATTTTCCAAGGCAATGTAGAGTGGAATTATAATTTTAAAAATTGTTATAGATATGCTGGAGGCTTAAAACTGGTTTTCGCTAAAAATATACATTTAAGCCGATGGCATTCTTATTCTCCTCATCATTATTAATGTTTTTTGAAAGTAGAATATATTATAGTTTAATCATGTAACTCATTTTCTTAGAGGCATAATAGTAACATGTTTCTATTGAGGCAACAACAATGATGGAGTTGAGATCCAAAATTATTAACCCAGAAGTAAACTAGCTTGCATTACAATAGTTAAAAGGTTAAATAGGTTTAGTTTATTTCTTGGAAACCTATTGAAATATCCCTAGAACCCTTTTAGAGCAATACAGTTTTTTTTTTCCCAGAAAAGAAATAGAAAACAAAGAACTTATATTGTAAGAATAATATCAATGTCATTTTACTTTACTAAGTGTCATACTTTAATGAGTTTCAAATTAAAGACGTTGAATAGCGAATTTATTTGTAACAAAGGCGAAAATGCCAAAAAAAAAAGAAAAAAGGCATTTGAGACGTTTATATTTTGAGATGTACAATATGAATGAAATTATAAAGCTTTTTTTTTTTTTTCGACTCATTTACATCTTTAATATTTGCAGATGATCGTACTTCAGAAATACATAGTGAACTATGTCCACAGAATAACAGAAAAGAAAAAAGAAACAAATCACCGATTTCACACAAGAAACTCCTCATGTTTTAATAAATCTGTAGTTATCGCTCTGATTTTAAGGTTTTTACAATATTTAAACACTATTTTAAATTGCATCAGATCCACATTAGTTTTGATTGTAAAGGTGGCCTTGTAGTTACTTTATTAAACAGTTTATTTCATAGTCTACTTCTAGCGTATATCCTTTACAATACTTTTAAAAACAGTGTTAAAAATATATATATGGGGGAAAAATTCCTTATGCATTTGAGCCCTGTCATATGACCCACATGCACATTAAAATCGGTTTTAACACGGTGGCCGTTATGTCCTCCCCCCCCCCCCCTTCTCATCCAAACTTATATTTAGAAAGGGAAAAGTCATGTTTTCTTTCATTTCGAAGGGTCTGATCTTGCACAGTCTACATTTTTTATGCACAAATCTACATTCCGTTCCAAGCACTTGATGTTCTTCGAAAATGCATTAACTGTCAGTCAGTATGAGCTTTAGTTACACTTGAGCCGCAGTTACTGTTATTTTTGGTCTATACATTTTTATAGATAGATTTATAAAGATATTTTACGGAAATATTTTAAATACCATAATGTTTAGTGCGATTTTAAATGTTTGACTGCAGACTTAGTTTAAGGTCTGCAATATTGTATTACTGGATATAATTTGCAGTTGATAAAGCTTACAGTTTAATTATATTGCGCGAGTCATAACGCTTGTGTAAATGTGTCTTCCGCTGCAATATAATGGGAAACAAAAAAATGATTTGCAGATTTTACGGAGGCAATTAAAATGATATATAACACCAAACATTTCACTTAAAAGTCTAACTGCATATTATATTAATTATGTAATATAGTAAGCTTTGTTTTGTTTTCTTGAATTTGATATTAACATTCTTTTTTTTTTTTTAAGTGAAAAAATGACCAACAAATTTTCAGAAAAGTTAGAAAAAAGTGCCGTAGTGCTAGAATAATGAGTACTTCAACTGTGGGAATTTGCGTTATAAATTGCGGTAAAACAATTACACTCCTTAAGAAGAAGATAGTTGCAATAATCATTAAAAACTCAGATGAAACTCACATTGGTAGTTAAACTACTTTGTATACTCGAAAGTGGCCTAAAAATGTACAATACGTGACTTAAAGTATTATGACACTTTCAAAAATTCACATTTTGAAGAATTTCTCAAGAAGTTAAATTGATAAAATGTCCATTAAATTGATAAATTATAAACAGTATCACATTAGACATTTTTAATCGGAAAATCAACATATCCGTACTGCAATGCGCTACCGTGAGATAGTAAAAGTTTTTTTTTTTCAAACAAATCTTAAAAAAGTATTGAAGAGAAGGAAAATATATTAATAAATATAATTTATCTATCCATATTTTTATAATACCTGTGTCCAGATAAAATTTTTAAACCAGTAATTATACTGCCTTTGATATCTGCGCTGAAGTTTACTGTTTGTGATATCATAAAACGGACAAAATTAAATCCTAAATTTATGAAATGACTTATTTTCTTTATTACTAACAATTACCCCAATCCACGTTTAAAAGATATAAGTTATTGATCTCATAAACCGTTTTCTTTGTAATTTTTACTTAAGATAAATTATTGAACAGTTGGTTTTCTTAGGGAAGACATAGAACCCATAAATTACTTTCTTAGAATTCTTGTCAGGAAGCGGAAAAGAAATTAACTTTGGTTTGATTTATCTTTCCGATTATCAGAAGTTCAGCCCAAAATTTATTTTGTTGCTTTGCTGTTCTTGGTACTGTTGAACTGTAATAAGTATGCATTTTATTTAAGAGCTAGATTTGATTGAAAAACTTAAAGAATCAGATAAGTTTAAAAACTGACACATATGCATCGTATTTGGACATTTTATTATACGTCACTTAGTCATTTTTACTGCATTTTTCAGAACAAATCCTGTTTTTTGGCCATTCATTTTATTCAATATGTTCTGGTATGCAAATGTAGCACCCTACTTTAGATTTTCTTTTGATCTCGCAATATTTTCTCTTAAGCGTTTATAAATTTCTAAGTTTGCTGATTAAACTATGTTCTTCTTTTGTGCCATAATACTGCCATAAATGCTAATTTTTAATTTTTGATTTTAAGATGACATGGCAGTGATAACGTATTCGAGTTTAAAATGAAATACAGTTAAACTTGATTAAGTTTATTATCTCTATGTTAAGTTTAGTTGTATTTCATTTCAAAAACGAACTTCCAACTCCCTGAAAACAAAAATTAAAATTTTTCATTTCTAGCAGCATTCAACTGTAAATGCTACGCAAATATCATCAGAGGTAGTTAGTTAAAAGAACAAATTTTGGGTTCAAATGAAATAATTTATAGTGTAAATAATTTATACGATTAACTACACAATCTTTAGATTGGAAAAAAAGTCAATTGTGGTTCATAAATACTATTTATATAATATAGCTCAGAAGGAGGAGTGTATGCATTTATTATGTTTATAAAACAAATTCCTCGTTATTTGCGCCCGACTGTTATTGACACATTTTTTTTCTAATTATAAAAACTAATAATGCATAAAATTAAGTACCGTTGCATTGCATTGTCAAACGAGGGAAAACAAATTAAGAGTTCAAAGAAGTCATAAAAACGCATGCAATAAATTAAAATGTGGCGCTTTGTTGCGAACATAATTTATCTTATACAGTTATTCAAGCAAGAGTTCAAGTTAGTTGTCCAGAAAGAAGTTGAAAATCGCAATACTTGAGTGCTGTGAAATGTTAAATAAACTGTTTGTTCTGAACAGCATTTGATTTTCCAAAATTACACTTAGCACTTCGAATAAATAAAAATATATGCTGATATTGCATTTGATACACCATAATCTTGCAATAAAGAAAGCCAAAATGTATTTTAGTGATCGTTTTCGATAGATTCTTGATTTAACGAAAATAAAATATAGCTGTCCAAATACCGAGTTCCATCAGACGTCTTTCATAAATTAGGTTTGAAAAAATTTGCCCTAACCATTAGATTGTGAGTTTTTTTTTTTTTTTTAATTTAGATAGACCATCAAACTTTTAACACGAAAATACACCGAATTAAAAAATAAACAAAACATACCTTAAAAGTAAAGCTAATCCTGCTTCACTAATATTTGCAGTGAATTAAAAGATATGTATTTACGGAGGAGCACATGTGAAGAATTTAATCAAACTTCACACAGTAAAAAATAAGGAAATGGCACTTCTTGCTAGTGGTTTCAATAGCATTTCGGATGGAACATCCGTATGCGAACAACTAAATGAACATAAAACAAGAAGTTCCGTCTAGAACTAAATGAGCCTACTTTCCCGTATACACGCACTACTTTCTAGTACCTGATCAATATTCCCAAAAATAGCTAAAATCGCAAATTGTTTCAAACATATTTTTTTTTAATATTTTAAACTGATTTCTAGGAATAAAATATTTCTCATTCATCTAAAAAATTAGATGCTTAAAAAATAAATAAATAAATAAAAACGAACAAATAAAATAGCAGCATCTTTTAAACAAAGCAGCTAATACACTTTTTTTCCATCAAAAAAATTCTTTAACAGCAATCAAAACGAAAAATAATAATTAAAATTAATTAGCTTCCTAAAATAAATGCATCATAACAAAAAAAAAAGTCGTTTCTTTTTCCCCTGTTGCCAAAAATATTTTTAAAATGAATTAATGCACTTAACAAAATAAATAAAAACAATAAAATGTCAACTTAGAAATAATTTTCATTGTCAAAAAAAAAAAAAAAAAAAAAAAAAAAAACGTCTGCGCATATATTTTTATATAGAAACATAAATGACTTCAAGTTTATCCGCCGAAAACTGAATACCTAAATTTAAACTTTAGTGTGAAAATAAAAACAAGTCATATTAACAATAATCATTTATAGTTAAAGCCATAGCTGCGGAGTCGGAGTCGGAATCAATCTCATTTTGGGATAGAGAAATCGGAGTCGAATATCCAAGAATCGTAGTCAGTCATTTGTCCTCCATGCATAAATTTTTGCCAAAGCTACGAACTCAGAGTCGAAGTCGGGGAGTCGGAGTCCGATTAATTGTCGGGCACAGGAGTCGGAGTCGGAGTCAAGTGCCCCTAAATTCTCGGAGTCGAAGTCTGGAGTTTGGCGTCAAGAGCTGTTTCCAACAAAATTTGTTTGAAGTATAAATCCGCCTTCAAGTATGGAATCTACATTGACTTTCAGTTTCCCCGTAGGCGCTAATGTTAAGCTTTTTTGAACTGTTCAAAATTGAACAAAATGACTGTTCAAATGAACAAATGAGGTGTCTTCGCCAAGATCTTTCGAACAAAAAAAAGTTTGTTCGAATCGGACTATTCATTCGAAAGTTAATAAGGGGGGGGGGGCAGACAGACAGACAGACCGACAGACATTTTTCCCCATCTCAATACCTAACTTTCCAATTTTTAATTTTTCGATATTTATTTAATTGTTTTATTTATTTTTGCCTTTTTTTGTTTTTCGCGATATTTTTAAGATGCATTAAGCCTTCTTTCATGCTTAAAATCCTTGCCATGTTGAAAAACAGGGCAAGGATTAAAAAAGTGTTCATGACACGAGTTTCAATCACTGAGCGTTTGATTTAAAACAGGTTAATTCAAAAACAGAAGTAAGTTAAGGAAGGTTTTATTATATTTTGTTTATAAAGTCATTAAAGAAATAGTCATAAAATAAGGAAAAGAAAAAAGAAACATGTAGTACTAAAGAATGAATTCATAATAAATGGAAATTTAGCGATCCTTCCTATTAAAGGCTATACTGCGAAGTTTTTCTAAAAACTCTCCCCCTTTTAACAGCTCCAGTTTAACTTTGATAAACTTTATCTGGTGCATTTAACAGAAACGTCTTGCAGTGATCCTTAAATATCACCAGAGATTAACCACAAAATATATAGCGGTAGTAATAAAAGCTCGAGTTTACGCCAGAAGACTTACTTTAACTCTTAGTTCACAGATAGAGAGGAGACGAATTACGATCAAAACCATTACCCTATATTGGAGCCTATAAAATCTAACTAAAGGAAAACAAGAACAGAGTTTAAGGAATTTATGTGAAGTTAGCTTCTTTGATCCCGACATAAATGTTTAAGTCCGACGCTCTTTAATATTAAGAACTACACCTTTAAGACTGCATGCTTTAATGCGTCGTATACTTTTTAACACTTGTGTCTCATAAATTTAAGATAATAATAATGTTAGCACATTTTCAGAAAACGTTTAAGACATATAGAGATTTTAGTGTTTAAAAGCTAAGTAAATCCCATCTTATTACTAATTTATTTGCTTGGATCATTTTTTTTTTCATTTTAAAAAACAAAACTCAATTGGTTGGTTCAAGCGGTTCATCACTTTGTTAAATCAACCATTAACTAGGTTCTGTTTCATCTCGCACAGAATGGATGACTCACTTGTTTTTTTCAAATTCATAATGACATATTGGCGACAGATGTTCATTTTGACTGTCTACGAAAATGCAGATGTTCTTGTCTGGCATTTTCTTAGTTCATTAGTTGTGCTCACTGTGTGCTGACGTACAAACTTTTACAGAAGGGTGAAATAATATAAAAATGCCTAGTAAAAGAATTTCACGAAAATACATGCAAGAATCAAGACTGAACGAAGTGGGTTATAGTTGTCAGGAAATTGCTGCCAGATTATAGTTGGTACAAAATACAGTTTCCAGGTCTATAAGTAATTTCAAAACAACCGAAATTTATTGATATTCAAAGCCAAAAGGTCGTCACAAGGGCACAAGCAAGAGCATGGATGATTCCATAAATTTAGCAGCAAAAAGTCACCGAGAAAATCAGAGAAAGAAATCCAAGCTGGTTTACCAAAAGATTATGTCAAATCCGCTTGTCCCTAGCCAAAGAACAATCCGCCGAAGGCTATTTAATGCCAATTTAAAGTCCTACAAGCCTGCTAAGAAGTCAAAATTGTCTCTCAAAAAACACTGATGCCCGTCTGACATTTTGTAAAAAGTATCAGGGGTGAACTGCAGAGCAAGGGAAACGTGACGTTTTCACACGAGACCCAATACGCATCGCAGTTTTAGGCATTTTGTGGAAACATACAAAGGTCTCCTAATAAAAGAGACAGTCAATGCTACATTATTCCCACCGTGAAGAATACTGCAAAAATCATGATCTGGAGAGTCATTTGTGCCAAAGGAAGATGTGGATTGTGGTTCATGCCTGAAGGGACATTAATTAATGGAACTGTTTATCTTGATGTGTTAAAAGAAAAGTTACCAACCTTTATGAATATAAACTAGTGCACGCACTTCCAGCATGGTAGAGCAGGGTAGAGGGTGCTCTACCCTGCCACCAGTCTAAAACTGTTAAGACATGGATTGCAAAGAAGTGTTTTCAGATCCTTGAGCCATGGCCCGGAAATTCCCCGGATCTAAACCCAATCGAAAACTAATGGATAATTTTAAAACCCAATGATTCTGAGCGTAACCCCACTTCACTTTTAGACTTGAGAGAAACTATAAAACAAGTATGAATAACAGAAATTACAGCAGACTATTGCGAAAAATTTTTTATTTACATGCCTGATCTTATCCAAGCTGTATTGAAAGAAAAAAGTTTCCACACCAAATATTGAACACTTTCTGAATTATGTATGTATACTGTGCGTCTATAACTAAAATTAATAATCCCCATAAAATAAATTCTTAGTTAAATGCAATTATTCTTCTGAATTCATAAACATCACAGTTTTGTGTGGTGAGCAATCCATTCTGGCCAATACTGTACGCTGCCATGCTAATCGCAAAAGTGGTATCAACAGCGGAGTTCAAAATGAGAAATAGCCGTTTAAAGTTGTGCGCTTCCATTTATTTGAGACGCAATTTTTTCAAAAAAAATATTTTACATTGACAAATGACCATAAAACGTTGTATTTAGGTAAAACATGTGACAAAGAACCACCTAGTGATCGTAACTCAGTTTCGACGAAAAGTGCAGATACGACTTCTGCAATTAGAACGGCAGTGTATGCATTCTATTTCCAATCTTGTTTAAAAACCATTTTTATGAAAATACTTAGACAGAAAGCGATTAACCTCAGTATGCTTTTCATTATTTTCTCTGTGCTTGGTTATTAGGATATTTTCGTCGCTTAACCAAAAAAGTAAAATTATAATCAAGAGTATTAGGGCCGAGAAAATGTGACATCAAAAAGAATTTTCATTATCATGCAAAACTATTAATAGAAGTACATGAACTGAAGCAGTGAGAAACAAACGGATGTTAGTGGAATTTTATTAGTGCACTGTAAAAAAATTCCGAAACATTACTGGTTATTTCCGTGGAACGTCTCGGGATTTCACACGTTTTCACCTATTTCCCCGTAACAACAAGTATCATCACAAAAACGTTTCCTGAATCGCTACAAGTTGCACGAGTGCACACTTTTCACTGTTGTGGGAAATATTTTTAGCAACCAGTTTAAAGATTGAATGAGCGTTTTTATTAAGTATATCGAGCTAAGGTTGCTTACGGCCTGTCCAGATTGACTAAGCTCCCAATGAGAGTGCAAATGTCAATGGATAGCTACAGTCTGTGCAAGGCAGGAAATATATATGCTTGGTTCCTTCTTGCAAAGCTTTGGCCATGGACGCTCTGATTTTTATGGAGCCTTCTTGGTAAATTAGGAAGGTTCTATTCAATTACACTAAACCTACTTAATTTTTCTAGAGAGTTTTAGAGACATGGCTGACTTTAACAGGGGAGATTTCGCACTTCTTCATAAATTTTCAAGGTTGATTTCAGCAAAGTTACTGACTTTTAGCGGAAAGCGTTCCTGATTTTTCCAAGATATGTTATTGGAAGAAATTGGGCACATCAGCTGCCCATTATTTTTCAGGAACGTTTCTGAATCGTTTTTACAGTGTATTGAGTGTAACGGATGCAAATTTCAAACACTATTCATGGTTTTCAATGAGAGGGAGGAAAACGAAGGGGGAAGTGGGGGCACATACATACACATTTCTTTTTTTTTTAAATGCCAGTAGTATTTAGTCAGACATGTATTTTCGGACGTTTTTTTTGCTAACTTCTTGGATATGATTCCAAGTATCGAGGAAATTTTTTTAACCAAATTGGTTAAGAGCTAATTACGCCATCTTGGTGATTATTTGAAAAAAAAGTCATTTGTACCAATGAGCCTCATGTACGGGACACATTCATATGGACACTGAGGCAGTTTGATACAAGGCTAGAGACATCGATACAATGTTAAAAACCAACAATGGCAAAACGAGCTGCATCCCCAAATTTGCAATTTGCATGATTTTTTTTTGAGCAATCACGATTGCTTATTGTTCTCACTTGACAGTTTTTGAGCAATCACGATTGCTTATTGTTCTCACTTGACTGTTTTTGGCGTCTTTTGATTTTTCCCACCGCCACCCTCCGCATAACCACCGTCGACGGGCTCTTCACGATGCTACTCCTATAGCGAACGCAATCTCCAGGTTGCATCCATGTCCTACACACAGGCGCATACATACACAACTACACACACACACACACAAACACACACATACACACACATACACCTACACCCACATACACAAACACACATACACACACATACACCTACACCCACATACACAAACACACATACAAACACATACATACACAAAAACATACACACACACATACACACAACTACCCACACATTCATGCCTGCACACAGACACAAACACATGTGCCTACACACACATACACATACCCCACACACACATACACACACACATTCATACACACAGCTACCCACACACTTATGCCAGCACACAGACACAAACACACATGCCTACACACATACACATACCCCCCTCACAAACACATACTCCCACACACAAACACACACGCCTTCATACACACACTCGTGATTGCGAAAAACATAATTTGAATTCAAGATGTCAAAATTCAAATTATTTCATTTTATTTTATTTTATTTATTTATTTATTTATTTTTTGCGCATTCAAGGTTTTGTGTAACGCTTGCATATTCGTTGACAGCAACTCAAATCCCATAATTATATGTAATATTCAAGATAAACTACAAAGATAAATGAAAAAAATATTCCTAGCAGAGCGTTGAGTAACAGAAAAAGGAATAGGCCTTTAACGTTTGATCCTCCCATAGTGCTCTGAGACTGGGAAGATTGCGAACAGCAGCCCTGATTGATCCTTGCAGTGAAAAATCTATCGAAGGCTGAAGTGATGGCGGCAGTGACTGATGAAGATGAAGGGCTAGTGGTAGTCTAGTTCTTGTTTATTTTTGCGGGTCGTATATCCTAAAGAAATCAGCAATCGTGACAACGCAAGAGCTAATTAAATCCCTGCTCGGCAACTAATTAATTATTTTCTTGGCTCCTGGGGCGTGAAGATAATTTTTCTTCAGTGTTTATCTTCTCCTCCTTTCGTTAAGAAACTTTCAATAAGGAACTTATGCTAAGAAGGAAGCTGAAGCGAAAGTGTTCAGTGAAAAGCTTGTTAAAACAATTTTAGTTTTAAATGTAAATATATAAAGATTATCTTAATGTAATTTAGGTGCAGTTTGCTTTCCGATTCAAAAAATGAACAACATGTCTGGATGCACATAAAAAGGAAACAAAACATCAAAATATAAAAACGAAGCTAATATGGGCGGTTACACAAATATGATAAAGTTTAAAATGCATCAAAACACTATTAATACTTAGAATAATAATAATAATAATAAATAATAACTATAATTAAAATAATAAGAATATTAATAATTTATTATTATTTTCATTATTAATTTAATTATCACAGCACCTCAAAAATAATTATCACTTTTTTAATAAAAATAATAATAATTAGTAGGTATTATTATTATTACTGTTACCTTAATTATTATTATTATTATTATTATTATTATTATTATTAGTATTGTTACCTTTATTATTATTGTTATTATTATTATTATTGCTACCTTAATTGTTGTTATTATTATTGTTGTTGTTACCTTAATTATTATTATTATTATTATCATTATTATTGTTACCTTTATTATTATTATTATTATTATCATTAAAAAAAATGATAAAATTGAGTCATAAAAAGAGCTTAATTATTTCTACTTTATTCTAGGTTTGTTATCTAGTGTATTCAGTGAAAATGGTGAATGATATAAAATGGATATGCTGGTAACTTTATGGTAACTCCGTTTCCTTGTTCAAGGTCATTATTCCCAAAGAAAAAGAAATGTATTTTTCTTAAAGTATTTCTTGTTATTTGAAAGAATATTAAACAAAATCTTTCTATAAACTTATTTTTAAAAGTAATTGCCATTGTAACAAAATTTAAACATCCATTATCCATGGTCTGTATTCACATCTTTCAATAAAAGTCAAGAATTTAATGAACGGTAAGGAATGTGTTAATGAAAAAATACAAATAAAATATATCTCAGCACTCCAAAACTATTTACAGCTAACATAAAACCGGCAGAGTGAAACCAAAATATACTAACCACTAGCAGAAGTGGTTTTTACTTCAAAACTTAGCCAAGTGACATCATCGCATGGAATTAAAAAAAAAACGGCAGTACTCGTACACAACATTGATAGTTGTAATGTGTTTAAATAAAATTTAAAGAAACTATTCCAAAATTGTAGACATAGAAACAGCAAAAAACATGACTAAACTGTGTAAGAAAAACTTATTTTTTAATCAAGTGAGGATCCACGACATATCATCAGATATTAATCAATATTTAAACAGCATTCAGTGCACTACATTAAAATCATTTAGTTGCTTTTTGGTTTTACTTATTGAATCGTACTTCAGAAACAAACTGTTATTTATTGTGTC
This sequence comes from Uloborus diversus, assembly GCF_026930045.1. NCBI lineage: Eukaryota > Metazoa > Arthropoda > Arachnida > Araneae > Uloboridae > Uloborus > Uloborus diversus. Next base: position 4,232,940 of record NC_072735.1, read on the forward strand.
CTTCTGTTTTGTGCCAAGCGCAAACTATCTTCTGTACAAATGGGGCGTTTTGTTTTACCCTGAAGACAAGGGGGATTCATTGAATTGCAAGGTCATAGAAAACAATTGTTAAAAATATTTTCGAATATTGCTTCCCCACCAAAGAGTCCGACAGGTTAAAAATCACTGAACTGTCTGTTTGCGTGCACTGACTTACGACCACTCTTGCTTGTCTTGTTATATGTGTTGTACTTTATGTTAATCATAAATGAAAATAATTACCCAATTATAATTAAAGAAACGAGCTGATGTGTGCATCACATGACTTTCTTTTACTCCAATTTAATGTCATTTCCCCCATTTTTTGCGATTTTAATGTGATTCAATTGTTTACACTCTAAATATCTCCAACAGTGGCCAAATTGAAACCAAATTTAAAATATTAAAAAAATAATAATAAAAATAAATAAAAAAAATTGCCAAATTTGTCGCGGCAAAACTTGGCAACCAAAAGACTGGCGATATATGACCAAGTGCCCGACAAATTACAATACCACTTGAGTTTACATGGAACTTAACAATGATTTCCCTCCAGAAAGGGGCGAAAGACCATCATAGGAATATCCGAATGCAACCAAAAGGGAAGGTGCACAACTACGCCCCACTAGGAGACTACATACCAAATTTCAACTTTCTAGAACTTACCGTTTTTGAATTAATTGAGATACATACACACATACACACATACGCACATACAAACATACGCACATACATACGTACATACGGACGTCACAAGAAAATTCGTTGTAATTAACTCAGGGGTCGTCAAAGTGGATAATTCGGGTGTCTGTATTTTCCTAGGCATATATCCACGTGTGTTCGGGTCGAAAAAAAAAAAAAAAAAACTCAATCATTTGGGGTGAGAAAAATGGAAATTAAGGCCAATTTTTATTTGAAAATGTTTTCACGAATACAATACTTCCTTTTTTGTAAAAGGAAGTAAAATTAAAAAAAAAATCTAATATTGCTTCAGATTCCTCTGTTTTATTATATCAGATAGGGATAAGGAGATTTATATCAGATTCCTCGAATATCTATATAAGTTTTTATTTCTTTTTGGCAACTAGATTGAAGTCTACAATAAGTCAAACTAAGTGTCTAGTAGAAAAAATAGTTCACTATTAGTCTTACTTTAAAATCGAGAAATTTTGCTCCTTTGATAAAAATGATTAGAAACTAAATTGCAAATCATTCTAAAAATCCGCGCTTAGAAATATGCTTCGACTTTAAGCACTACCTTACAATTTCTTAACTTCTAGATAATTACTCATAGTGCATCATCATATCCACTTTATGGAGAAAAAAAGAATAAATGAAAATGAAACCTGTTCCTACATTAAAAAAGAAAGGGAATAATTAATGATTGTAGCGTATGGTAATGAGAAATACGAATTTTTACTGACGTCTCCATTAAAGCGCTTAGATATTGAACGAAACAATAAAACCACAGACAAAGGTAAAATAATTAAATCTTGTCGGAAATGTAATTAATTATCCTTCTTTGTCTCCAGACGAGGAGATAATTCATTTCCAATACATTTTCGTTTTTCGTAACTTCGCATACGTTGAAAGTTTCACTTCCAGTGCAGGCACAGGAATAAGTTGATATTATCTTTTTCTTAAGGGACTGATGTACAGTTATAAACCTATGCTGTCGGGCTAAGCACAAAACTCATATCTGTACTTTTTATGAAGATTGAGTTCTGGTCATCAGAAGGTTCTTTATCACATGTTTTATGTAATGAGGTTGCTCACTTCAGTCAAAAGTACTACTTTTAGACACTGAAATTGATAGAATAAACAAAAAAAAAAAAAAAAAACAGACCCAGAAAATATTTTTATTTTCCCAACTGTCGTTTTTTAATTTTTTTTTTAATGCCCGATTTTTCAAACAAGGCGTGGTCTTGATGACGTCACAAATGACGCATTTACGCGCATCTTTCTACCACGGTTCCATCTTATGATAATCAACAAGCGAATTAAAATTGCGCTCTACGCTTGCTATCAACCATATCGTTGCCAATACACGTGAGTAAAGATGCGAATTAAATATTTTGGTCTGTGAATGGCAACACTGAATAGAATTTCATCATTTGTGATGTCATCGGGCAGAAATATAAACAATGAAAGCGCACCGATTCAAGTATTTTTTTTAAAAATATTAAACTTAAAAAAATTTTAAAAAAAAGGTCATATCCCATGTTTTTAAGCATGCTCTTTCAAAAAAAAAAACTATTAAAATTTCGGAAACGACCCCATTGTAACGTTTTATGGTCATTTGTCAGTGGTAAATATAATTTTTTTTATTCTGGAAAAGTTGCATCTGAATCAAATACATGGAGACGTATAACTTTAAACGGCAATCAATCATTTTGAAGTCAACTGCAGATGCGACTTTTGCGCTTAGCACGGCAGTATGAACTTAAGCAACATTACACACATGAAAACACATGTTCACTTAATTTACTAAACTATAATGTATGACATTTATAATACAATAATCTTTACTAATAATAAAGCTGAAAGTATCTCTGTCTAGATCTCTGTCCGGATCTCTGTCTGTCAGGATCTCTGTGACGCGCATAGTGCCTAGACCGTTCTGCCGATTTTCATAAAATTTGGGACAGAATTAGTTTGTTGCATGGGGATGTGCACCTCGAAGCGGTTTTTCGAAAATTCGATTTTGTAATTTTTCTATTCCAATTTTAAGAACATTTTCAAGAGCAAAATTATCATAAGATTGACGAGTAAGTTACCAAGTTATTATAACGTGGTACCGTAACATGGGCAAAAAAATAGATGACATACATTATTTGTAAATATACCGGCGAACCAAAAGACCTTTTAATTTCCTACTACGGGCAAAACCGTGCGGGTGACACTATACTCAATATATCCGTTTGAATTCAGAGTTTCACAACACAAACTATGATTTAACTCATACATCTCATTAAAAGATATATTTTCAAAACATACGTATCATTTTTGAATTTTAAGGAATGTCCGAAACAAAACTTTGGACTAGATGTGGTATTGAAGGTAAAATATTTAATTTTAAAATGCTTCAAGACAGTGGTTCCTAGGGCTCGACCGATGGCATTTTTTGGCCGATGGGCCGATGCCGATTGTTGGCCGATTGTTCAAAGATGGCCGATGGCCGATTGCCGATTGTTTTTCTCCAAATGGCCGATTGCCGATGGCCGATGGCCGATGCCGTTGGCCGATGGCAAAAAAAAAAAATCTATCGGAAATGAATTGATAAGACTGTCAGGGATTTAAAAGATCATTTATTCATTTCACTTTACTTCCTTTCTACAAATAAGGACTTGTAATCAAAAAATAAATAAATAAATAAATAAATAAAATAAATTTCGACCTAATTTCTATTTTACGATCATCCAATTTAAACTTCACAAGTTTTTTCGGGACATCTGTACACACATATGTACCTAAGAACATATAGATGACTAAAATATCCATTTTGAACGCCTCCTCAGTTAATTATCGCAAGTTCCCTTGTGATGTCTTCATCCGCGTAAACTTGCGTCACTCAGAAACGTTATGAAATAGTAAGTTGAAAACTCATACGTACGTAGTATGATTTAAAACTTCGAAGACAAGCAGTATAAAACCATACCCTAAATAGTTCACATTACCGAAGCACATCTATCTACAAAATAATTACCTTGAACGATTACGCACTTCTGCCAACGTTTGTATAGCTTTTAGAAGCACTCCTGGCAGCCATTTTTCGCTACCTCCTGTAAGGCCTCTTGCACTGCTGCTTTAACTTTATCGTGGGGATGAAGGCGACTTTCAAGTTGAGGGTGTACGGTTTCATTGACCAATGCTCTGATATGACAAACAAATAACATAACGTTTCGTCGGACTTAGCTCCGTGTGACTCTTACCTGTTCCCAGCAAAAAAAAAATATTTGCATGGACGCCGCTTACGTCCGTCAGGAGAAGATAAAGCAGCATCATAGTAGGTTGCGAAAAAAGCTTCCAGGAGTGTTTCCAAAAGTTATATGAACACTGTACATAGTCCCTCAAGGTGACCCTTTGAAGATGGATCTGCTTCGATAATGTGAACTATTCTGGGTAAAGTTTTATACAGCTTGTCCCCGAAATTTTGGAACGTACTATGTACAATCTATATAGGATGTAGTTATGCTTCTCTGTTTTGACTGTTGTATGATGATAGAGAAAGAACAACAGACAAAAAAAAAAAAAAAAAAGAAAGAAAAAAAAATGGAAGAAAAACAAAGACACTGTTAAAAAACCAACTGATTTGCTTTTTTAAATTGAACATATAACTAAGATTTCAGCAATATTGTAATAATGTATGGATTATGTACACTATGCATAGTTTAAAAACTTTAAATTATGTTGTTCAGTCATTCAAAAAAAAATTTAAGAATAAAAATGTGACACCGTCAACAAATTACGCAATTAAAGTGGAAAGACTGCACGTAGAGACTTTTTAAGTCATCAAATTAAACAAAAAAGGTAACAGATAAATTACAATATTTAATCATAAAAGGAATATTTTTATACTTATTTAAAATTTATGAATAGAAAAATTTGCATTTTTCATAAAAGCTATAAGAGTGACACAAATTTTTCTGAAAAAAGAAATAGACATGAAAAGGGTGAGGTTCTTAAAACGCAGCTACAATAAACAAACTCGATATTTACTCCAAGTCAATAATAACTGAATACATATACTACTTGATCTGATGTTTGCACACATAATATTGAACAATTTGATTGTTTAAAATCTTTTATGAAGCACTACAAACAAGTTCAATTTAAATTTTTCAATTTAACAATAATTTGCTGAAATTTGAAAAATTGCTTGAAATTTTTCTATAACATATTATTAAAAATATGATGAAAACGAAAATAACTTGTTCATTGATTTTATAAAAATAGATGAAAATAGTTACTTACAATGGAAAAGAACCGCTACCATCAACGCCTCGGAAGAGTTTCTGAGTCGACTTCAGCACTTCCGAAGAAAAAATTCAAAAGTCCCTTTGATTTCCAATTTATGTCACCATTCAAAACGTCTTTAATCAATTTCTTACATTAATGCTCTAAATTCTTCCTAAACAATAGATTAAGTTTGAAAAAAAAAATCTAATTTTGTGAATGGTGTTAGTTTTAAACAACTCGGAAGTGCAATTAGAGTTTAATTTCAGAAATACAGGGAGGGGGGTACGCAAGTGTTCTAAAAATTACCGTCGGTTCAACGGTAATCTAACAAAATGACACAAAAACCGGTTTCGCCATCTCATATTTGTTTCCATAGTCTCTAATTCGGCAATATATCACCAAATGATCGTCATTCTGAGACGCTATATTAGTTTTGTATTGAAATAAGTAATTAAGAGCCACAAAAAAAAAGGGTAAATAGGCTTTTTAGAACACCCGATCGAAAACAAAAAGGGAAGTGCACAACTGGAACGTACACACTCCCCACATGCGAAATTATAACCTTCTACAGCTTACCATTTTTGAGTTATGACTTATAAGAAATACATACGTACATCCAGCCGCAAGAAACAACGTAATAATTAAATTGTTTGGTACCTGATTGCAGTATTAAAAACTCTTTCAGGGGTGACTAAAATAGAAATTCATACTGAAGTTTAAGTAAAAAATTGTATATGGAAACAATAACTCCCTTTACTTTGCATTAAAAAGTAAAACAGCAAAGGTCTTTTTTTTTTTCTTTTTCGAAAACATCGGCCAATTCCATCGGCTTTTCGATATTTTTAAGGCCGATGGGCCGATGTTTCCTGCAAGTTAGCATCGGCCGCCGATGCCGATGCCGATGGCTAAATTTTTGAACCATCGGCGCCGATGCATCGGCCAGACCGATGCATCGGTCGAGTCCTAGTGGTTCCCAACCGATGGAATGCCTAGCTTATGGCATGCGTGCAAATCTGTAAGGGATACTCGGTAAACTACCAGAAATAAGATGCACTAATACTAGTAATGATGGAATTCATTTGAAAAAAAAAAAGTTTTCGAATTATCTTGTAATCTTAAATTTAAAAAAAAGCATTGAGATAATTTGTAATCATTTTCGGGGCTAGGATTAGAAAAATAATTAACAGATCTTGTTGTGAAGTACTTTTGGGGCTTTCGGCGACATACATACACGAAACATAAATTTCAAGTTTAACTTACCTGAAAAGCATTGATAGAAACATGCATATGATAAGGATAATTTGTGGTCCTGTATTTTATCAAGCTGAAGCCAACCATTAATGAAGTGCGAAAAAGAAATAAAAATAAATTTGAAATTCGACATCTTGAATTCAAATTATGTTTTTCTCAATCACGAGTGTGTGTGTGTATGTACGCGTGTGTGTTTGTGTGTGGGGGTATGTGTTTGTGTGTACGGGTTATGTGTATGTGTGTGTGCGGGGTATGTGTATGTGTGTGTAGGCATATGTGTTTATGTCTGTGTGCATGCATGAATGTGTGGGTAGTTGTGTATGTGTGGGTGTCTGTATGTATGCGTGTGTGTAAGTGTTTGTATGTGTGTATGTGTGTAGGTGTATGTGTGTGTATGTGTTTGTCTATGTGTGTAGGTGTGTGTGTGTGTATGTGTTTGTGTGTGTGTGCGTGTATGTGTAAGTGTAGTTGTATATGTATGCGCGTGTGTGTAGGACATGGATGCAACCTGGAGACGGCTTTCGCTAGAGGTGCAGCATCGTGAGGAGCCCGTCGACGGTGATGGTGCGGAGGGTGGCGGTGGGAAAAATCAAAGGAACGCGAAAAACAGTCAAGTAAGAGCAATAAGCAATCGTGATTGCTCAAAAAAAAAAAAAGAATTAACAAACACAGCTTTCTCAACAATGATGTCTACTGATTTTTTTTAAATAAAAAAACTCATAACAAAACGCCTATTAAAATAAAATGCCGTGTTTGTAATGTAATTTGCGAACATAAAAATATACTTTCACAGTTGGTGAACTGTAACTGATCTGGCACATGTTAGTAAAATTAAGGTGTTCAAGTTGGGATGAACGCATATTTAATGACACACAGAAAGTGTTACGTGAGTTTGAAATGGTTGAGAAACATTGCTTCAAAAAAGGGCTTAAGATCTTACTGGGAAAGTAATTCGTTCCAATTCTTGAATTTATTGTCAAAAGAAGAAAAAAGAACTTTTGGAAAATATTTAATAGCTATTTTACACATGGTATATTTGTTATGGAAATTACGTCAAAAGGGTATTTATTTATTTTTTCAAGAAACAAAGGCTACTTTCCTGGGCATGACCTCCAGAATTCTTACATCTATAATACTCTATTAAATATTTTTTCTGTAGCTGGCAAGTTGCTTCCAATTTTACAATACTTGCGAAAATGCTGATTCCATTTATAGCATTCCATTGCAATCAGAAATAATATATTATTGCAGTTACACAAAAGCAATCTCTTTACCAATAATGAAATCTAACAAAATGAACATGCATTTTATGTACTACACTTTTGTGCGATATCTAAAGAGTGTCCCAAAATTAACGCAAGATTTGAATTTGCCGCCATTTTTGCAATGCAGGGTTGGCAACCCTGAAAAAAGAACAATTTGACAGCTGAGAGTTTGTGGTAATCAAAAATGGAGCGTTATACGATACAATAACGCGCTTTCATTATTGAACAATTGTTTCAAAAATAATGAAAGTTGAGGCTGGTCAAGCAGTTACTGTTATTGGCGCTCCGTATCGCAACACGGTAATGCACGGATGGTTGTGGGCTTGTTGACATAGACCTTTGAATTCAAATAACCCCATAAGAAGAAATTTAAAAATGTTAAATCACACGATCTAGGGTGCCAATTCTGATCACGGAAATGAGAGAGTACGCGACTAGGAAATGCCTTATGCAGTAATTGAAATGTTTCACTCTCTCTAGCTGTATGGTACAATAACACCCCGTTTTTACTAACCCTAAACTCTCAACTGTCAAATTGTTCTTTTTTCATGGCTGCCAACAATTTATGGAAAAAATGGTGGCAAATTCAAATCTTGCGTTAATTTTGGGACACCCTTTACTAAGAAAGAAACAAACTGCACACAAAATCTACTACCGCCTTCGAAGCTGTGGGTAAGCACTATCATTAATAATATCAAATGTACGAAGTGTAGTTAATTTGTACGAATCGTGTTTTTGTTTACTTAGTCGATGACTAATAAAAAAGATAATTTTAAATCATGACTTCAGGAACAAATATTTAAAAGAGTAAGTGTAAATCAATCTGGTTTTTATAAAATTTTTAAAGATCAAATTAATTATTAAAAGTTTTGATCTAATATTGACAAATTATGTTGCACATTTTATTTAAATTTTTAAAAATATCCTGAAATTTAAGTGATAAAAATATTTATCTGTACCTATTTTAAAACATAACATTTTACTGATAACAACTTTTTAGGACAAAAACAACTGCATAACATCCGAAGCGTCCAAATTTTTAAAACGGAGACCAGAAAAAAATGGAGAGATTCAACGTGAGATTTAGAAATTTCGAAACTGACAGTTCACAATACAAACCCATCAATTTACACAATAAGCTATTTTTTAAATTTAATATTAATTCAATTCAGACATTTCCAAGTATAAAGTTTGTTAATAAAAAAAGGTTTTTCCCAGTTAACATGAAATATTCAGTTAAGGAACTTTCTTGGAACAAGAAAAGGAAAAAAATCCACAGCATAGCATAAAATAATACGGACTCTTTTTCGAAGCTTTTAAAAGGGTCACGTTTGCGTTCGACAGCTGCCAGCGACATTTCAAAGAATTCATATCTCCTCTTTCACTCGAGCTCGCGCCCAATTTCACGTTTGTCCGCTCAGAGAATCTAATTTTCGAGCGGGGAAACTCATAGTTCTCTTAGGTATACTTGAACTGCATCCAATGAGCAGAAATATGTACTTGTTAGCAGATGCAAGCTTATTTCACTTTAAGACATATTTCAACCATGTATCTGCTGAATGAGTTTTGCATGCACCAATTAAGTTAATAGAGTTCTAAGAAACTTGGTGGATATATTATTAAACTTATTGTGAATTAACAACATAAAGAGTCTGCTTTGATGTAGTATCCTTTAAATATACAGTGAAGCACCTTTTATACGTTTCTCTTTTATACGTTTTTATTAATTATACGTTTTTAAAATTCGTACCTGCAAAGTCTAATACACATTAACCTATACCTATTATACGTTTTTGCGTTTGTACGCTTTTTTCATACAAACCCTTCAAAAACGTATAAACGGTGCTTCACTATATATATTTTTTAAAAGTAAATAAATGTCGCGATTGTGTGGATTTATGTTATTATACTTTATATAAATTAATATAATAAAAATATTGCTTTCGTGGGGTGTCATGTTATTAAACTTAATATAAATAAACATAAAAAAAAATGTTCCACTTATGTAGTACCATGTAAATATATTTTTAAAGTAAATAAATGTCGCTTTTGTGTGGAATGGGGTCGTTTCCAAAATTTTAAAAGTATTTTTTCTGAAAGAGCATGTTTAAAAACAAAGGATCTGATCATTTTTTAAATAATTTATTTAAGTTTAATATTTAAAAAAAAAACTTAAATCGGAGCGCTTTCATTGTTTACACTTCTGTCGTGTGACATCACAAATGATGAAATGCCATTCAGTGTTGCCATTCACAAAACAAAATATTTAATTCGCATCTTTACTCACGTGTATTGGTAATGATAGGGTTGATAGCAAGCGTAGAGCACAATTTTAATTCGCTGCTTGATTATCTAAACGTGGAAATGTAGTAGAAAGATGCGCCAAATTGCATCATTTTTGACGTCATAAATACCACGCCTTGTTTGAAAATAATCATGAGAATGAAGTTAATGTTTATATTGTAAAATATATGTGTCTAAAGTTAATGTATATTACTGTAATGTAGTGTCACGCAAATAAATTTTCAAACTTTCAAATTTCGTTTAAATCTGATTAATTTTTAATGCACTTATGTTGACCTTATGTATTGCCATTACGTATTTAAGAGTAAATAAATGTCGCTCTAATGAGATTCAATGTTTTAAAACTTAATGTAAATGAGCATCATAAAAATATTGTTTTTATGTAGCGCTACATAAATATTTTTTACAAGTAAATAATAAAGTGGGTTGGGCAAAGTGGGTATAGGATTTAATCATATATTTATTTAAAATTTCTTGACTCGTGTGCTGAACTAGATTTTTTCTTTTAATTGGATAAGTATAACTTAAAAAAGTTATTTTTTTCAGGATGGCACAATTAATTAGTCTACTAATTAACTCAGTTATTTCTTTATGTTTTATAAACGAATGTACTGACTTTAAATTGGATAAGTGCAACTGTTTTATATTTGTTATATAATGACAGGTAGCTAGTCAAATATTTTAATCATTTATAACTTGATATTTAAGTGGAAAATGTATCAAATCACAATTTTAAGCTTACCCGCTTTAGGCCCACTGGTAGGGCAAAGCGGGTTTTTCAAATGTCTGTAATATTTGATGATAAATAAATATTGGGTTGGAAATAATACTCGAATCACTTTTTATTTTGAAGTTCGATAACCCTGCTATGAAATTAAACCAAACTTGTTTCAATAAAAAGTCAAAAACTAAAATTTTCGAGCGTTCTTCGAAAACCTACCCGTTTTGGGCCACCCTCCTCTATTGCTTTCAAGAAAATACATTTATCAAGTTCAGAAACTGAGTTCAAATGTACTTTATTTTAATCGCATTTATTTAGATCTGATATACTGAAGTTGAAATATTCTTCAAAAAAGTAATAAAATATTGTTTTTATGCGGTGTCATGTTATTAAGCCTAGTGTAAATAACTATAATAAAATATTCCGCCTAAGTAGTAACAAGTTTTTAATCTTTTTTTGGTTAATAAGTATTGCTCTTTTATAGTTTCACATAAAATAATTTTAAAATTTTGAAAATCGTTTAAGTTTAATTAATATTTAATACACTGAGGCATGAGTTCTTATTACTTCCTTTTACAAAAAAGAAAGTATTGTATTAGCGAAAAAATTTTCATCCAAAAATCGGCCTTAATTTCGATTTCGCTCACCCCCAAGTGAATGTTGATTTTTTTTTCAACCCTATCACACGTGGATATGTGCCTATGAACGTACAGACACTCGAAATATCCATTTTGACGATCCCCGAGTTAATTACAACAAGTTTTCTCGTGACGTCTGTATGTACGTATGCATCTGCGTATGTGTGTATGTATGTTTGTGTATAAGTATGTCGCATAACTCAAGAACAGAATGTCCTAGAAAGTTGAAATTGGTACGTAGACTCCCAGTATGGATTAGTTGTGCACCTTCATTTTTGGTTGCATTCGGATGCTCCAAAGGGGATCTTTTGTCCCTTTTTGGATTGAAATCATTGTTAATTTCGATGTAAACTCAAGTGGTGTTATAATTTGGCGGACAGTTGGCAATATATCGCCAGTCTTTTGGTCGCCAAGTTTTGTCGCCAACTTGGTGACAAATTTGGCGATTTTTTTAAAAATATGGTTTCAATTTGACCACTGTTGGTGATATTTAGAGAGTAAACAATTGAATCATATCAAAACTGCCAATAATGAGAAAATGACAGTAGATTGGATAAAATTAAGTCATGTGATGCACACATCAGCTCGTTTTAACACGTGCTTTAACCGCAAACCTATTTATACATTATTTTATGTAAAAAATTGTGTTTAGTAAGAAGTGCAAAGTACTTGTGTGAAAAAAAATTCATTTCTTAAGGCTTTAGATTAATAAATATTATTATTACTAGATGCAAATATTTCAAAACCGAGGCTGTTTCAAAAAGTGAGCAAAACTATTATTTTGTAATCACGAGGAATATGTTCAACAATAATAGTTTAAAAAAAAACTATTTAATATATAGCGGGGAGCTAGTTTTTGAAAACTAAAAAAAAAAAAAAAAAAACGAGCTGAAGTGTGCATCACATGATTTCCTTTTACTCCAATTTAATGTCATTTTCTCATTATTGGCAGTTTTAATGTGATTCAATACTTTACTCTCTAAATATCCCCAACAGTGGCCAAATTGAAACCAAATTTTAAAAAAATCGTCAAATTTGTCGCCCAGTTGACGACAAAACTTGGCGACCAAAAGATTGGCGATATATCGCCTGTCCGCCAAATTATAACACCCCTTGAATTTACATCGAAATTAACAATGATTTTCCCCAAAAAGAGGAAAAAGACCCCCTTTGGAGCGTACGAATGCAACCAAAAAAGAAGATGCAAAACTAAACCCCACTAGGAGTTTACGTACCAAATTTCACCTTTCTAGGACATCCCGTTCTTGAGTTATGCGACGTACATACATACAGACATACGCACACACGCACATACATACGTATAAACAGACATCACGAGAAAACTCGTAATAATTAACTCGGAGACCGTCAAAATGAATATTTTGTGTATCTGTACGTTCCTACACATATCCACGTGTGGTCGGGTTGAAAAAAAAAAAAAAAAAAAAACTCAACGTTCATTTGGGGATGAGCAAAATGGAAATTAAGGCCGATTTTTGAGTGAGATTTTTTTTCGCGAATACAATGTTCTCTTTTTTGTAAAAGGAAGTAAAAAATGAAACACAAATTTTTCAATAACTGAAATTGTATTTAAAATGTTGTGATTTAGTGTGTGTGTGTCTGTATGAAGTGATGCAAACGTTTTTTCGTTCTAACAGGATGCCAAAGACACAGTAGATAAATAACCACCAAACATTTGATAGCAGAACAAAACGGCAATTCTTTTATCTTCATTGAGAGAGAGATTGGACAGAAGTAGACATGTTAGGGTAGAACATCAAAAGAATAAACGAACTTGTTGTGTCATCTGGAAAAGACAAGACAGAATCGAATATTGGGACTCTTTGCACTGATTCGATCTTTTGTCATTCGATAATTAGGTTTCGATAGAACATGTTGTATGAAGTGCCGTGTTGTATGCGTTTGCTTCTTATTAGAATTAGATTTGCAAATTGGAAAGTTAGAATGCGTTGACAGGGTTGTTCGAGGCAAGCTTTTTGAGAGAGAATTTTGTTCGTAAGAGTAGCAGAAGTGCCCGATATTTTTGTACATCTCGTGCAAACGCACACACGCTATATGTATACATAGTATATAAATATATGTAGTTAGAATTTACCTGTAAGGTTATTATACTAAATACTGTAGCATCTGTGAAATAGAACCAACAAAACTATTCTTATGATTTAAGGAAATAACACTTTTTCTTTTTTATATCTATCTCTCCTTATGTCATAAGAATAGTTTCGATGATATTATACGTAATGAAAGAAGGTACGGTATTTTGTACTAACCATACAGATCAGAATTGTGAATGCACACTTCGTTGATATAACCATTCAATTGGGAAATTTGGGCAAAATATGTGCTATATACTGTATCTAAAATATTTATTAACTAGTGGTATCCGCACAGCTTTGCCCGTAATAGAAAAATTAAAAGGTCTTTTGGTTCGCCTGTATATTTACAAATAATGTATTGTGAATTTTCTCGCCAATGGGCTTGTACCCATGTTACGGTTCCACGTTATGATAATTTCATATCTCGCCAATTGGCTTGTGCCCAAGTTACGGTTCCACGTTAGGATAATTTCGTAATTTACAAGTCCATCTTATGATAATTTTGCTCTTAAAATTGTTATAGAAAAAGAACCACATTGAATTTTCGGAAAATCGCTTTGAGGTGCACACTCCCATGCTACAAACTAACTTTGTGATAAATTTCATGAAAATCGGCAGAACGGTCTAGGCGCTATGCTTGTCACAGAGATCCAGACATCCTACAGACATCCAGATTCCTCCGGATATCCAGATAGCGAGACTTTCAGCTTAATTATTAGTAAAGACAAGTACTGTTCACAAACACGACTGTTCTTTCGAATAAAAATGCAAGATTATGAATATTGAGAGAGAGTTTATTGAGATTATTTTTGAGGTAAATAACAATAAAAGTTATATATCTGAATGGTGGTCTAAATGGTGCCAACACTTTGAATGTATTCAACGAGTATACAATAAATGTGGAATTTTAAGCCCAACATTATAGATACTTTTCATAAAGTAGTGTACTATGTAGGAAAACGTATATTGGTGTAATTAAGCTATTTTGATTAAATGATTTTCGAAAAGATTAAATAAGATTTCAAGCACCAAAACCTACCCTCAATAAATTATAATTATGTATTTATCTTTTGTTTCAACTACAGGGTACGGCAAAAAATGGCAACATTATTTTACAGTAAAATTTTATCAAATAAAGAAATTTTTGTAAAATTTACAGTTAATAACAATAACATGGACCTTTGGTCACAATATATTTAGCCTGTTTCAAATTGACCTCCGGCGGTGATACACAGGTAAAGACGTGACTTGAAATTTTCAGCGATGAGCTGCAGGTCCTCCGGCGACAATCAAACCCATTCCCGACGCAGCAATTGCTTCAGCGTCTCCAAACTTTTGTATGCCTTAGCACAGTCCTTGGCCTCCCAAATGGAACACACTGTAGTCCATCGGATTGAGATCCGGCCAGGAGGGCGGCCATTCTGCCGACGAAATGAAGTCTGGAAAATGGGGCTTGCACCCATAAACTAATAATAAGATTAGACTGAGCTATGGTAACCCTTTTGCAGCTCATAAACCAAACCATGTGACTGGTGGATATCCTAGCAACAGCGGGCGTTGATCGTAGCAGACGATCAACGCCCGCGAGAAATAAAATAAATAGAATTGATGGAACACGGAAGAATGATTTATGGAGTCCGATTTGTAAATGTTTAGATAGTATTGTGCATTTTCTTTTTTTAATTTCAACAATTCTCTAAGCAATTAAAGATGCAAGCGTCCAGAAAGAATCGGCAAACGGTAAGATTTTTACCTACAATTTCAATTTAAGATACCGATTAATACATTTTTGCGTTAACGCAAAACATTTACGCCATTACGTTCACGCCAACGCTGACGTAGCAGTTCCAAATGAAATAAAAGTTGATGAAAACTGTAATCAAAAACTAATTACTAATGTCAAAATAATGCATAACTAAAAGAAAAACAGTTCGATCCCTGCACCTGGAAAAAAATTATAATGAAAGCATATTACGTCTTAAAATTCATGTCGATTGCCAAACTAGAGATAATGTTGGCATCTAGCAACCATGCTGCCAAAGTTTTCGCCAAGCCTCCCACCAGTCACATGATGTATCCATGAACCAATTTTTTCATCAGCAAGTCTAGGAAAGCTCGGTCTACTCTTATTATGTCTATGCTTGAACAAGTCTTGCGTCATTTTGCCTTGTGAACCGGCGCCGAATCCAGCTGAAACGACCAATTTGCATCGATAAACTGCTGTTGTGCCCAGAGAAGCTCAACAGCCTCGAGAATGGTGCGGCGGAAGAATTCTTGGTTCATTTTTACATCTTGATCCACGAAAACGTGTGGGGTCTTACCGCTGAAGCAAATTCCGCTTCAAACCATCAAGAACGATGGTTTTTGATGGGCAGTTCACTTATCGGCCATCCGTCCCGTCCATCCCGTTTTTTGATGTGACGGACTGCCGACAAAACAGAGTAGCATTTACATACGGTCACCGCACATCAATCACATGGCTGAACTCACCCACCCGAGAAAAGAGCGTGCTGCTTGGCGGAAACCAATAAAATGCTGTCCTACTTTTGACGGCCGTCATATATCAAGGTTCTTCTGATTGAAACCGGTCCCGTCCAAGACGGCTTTGCTGTCAAGGCAGCCAGCGAAGAAAACCTGTTTCGGGAGGAAATAAATGTGATGGACGAAACGGACGGTCGATATGTGAACAGACCCTGAGGTGCGCGGAGCCTCTGCGGAACAGATCCGGTCGTTTTGGTGGTTTTTGGTCGCTTGCTCGACGGTGTACAGTTTCTCGTTCGTGAAGAGGATACGCTCCAATCGTTGAGCAGCCGCCTGACAATTGAGTTGGTGGCATCTTTGCAGCCGTACACGTTTGTTGTCGTCGGTGAGGTGCTGAACTTTCTGGGGTTTGTACGCATTGAGGTTGAGCTCCTCTTTCGCCATTCGACGGACTAATAGATCGTTGATGGCGATTTTTCTCATGGAGAGCCTCGGATTTCACTGCACTCGCTTCTTGATGATCTTGCGGTTGGTGGACATGTTGACGGTCCGCTTTCTACCACTTCCTGAACGGCGGCCATCGTGGCCATGCTCCTTGTATCTTTCGATTGCTTCAGCTTCGACCTTCTTTTCAACACCGAGCAAAAACAAACATTTCACATTGACGTTTTCCTTCCGAAACTGTTCCCAAATTGCAACGCGCTTGTTTGACATTCAACAAAGAAAAGCATGTCAATAAATCGATAGAAACATGATAAATGACTAGCACAGAAAAATGCGGAGCATTTAGTAGTAAAAGGGTCATGCGGCTGCACTTAAACATGTTTGCAATTCATACAAAAAAGTTTCCCTTTTTTGCCGCACCCTGTAAATGATTGTTACACTCACTAAGATACTGTATGCTCACGCTTTAAACCTTTCAAACTACTCTGCTATTTGATGACTGTTAAGTAAGATATTACTATTTTGTATATTATTTAGAATATGCAAACCACACAACGATGGTTATTGGGAACAACTTCGGGAATCCCTATTTACATAAATCATGGGCTAACAAAATTCAGTAGTTAAAGGATTCGTTATTTTGTTATAAATTGGTTTAGAGTACATTTTGAAACGGGAAGCAATCATAATCAATTTATCTCCCAAAGTTCTGTCCATGGCTTTTGCAAACCTCAGAAAGTAAATATCTTTATATATTTTAAAAACTTGAGTAAAAAGACTTATTTTTACATCAGATTGAGATAATTCTTTGTATTTTTGTTCAACTTTATTTAGATTCAAATTCAAAGCAGTTTCTTCCGTCTGCAGATATCATTTTTTTCCTTTAATTTGCTCTGTCTTTGTGCATTATTTTAACTTCCATATTCCGATTTTTTTTTTTTTTTTAATATGTTATGTGTTTTAACACAAACAATTGAAGATGCCATTTTCCACGCAGAAAGTGTTAGATGCAGACAAAGTAAATTTGGTTTGTCTTTATTTTGTACTGTTAAAGAAACAATATAGTTCATTTAAATGTAGTTATTGCTATAATGGGGTCGTTTCCAAATTTTAAAAGTATTTTTTTCTGAAAGAGCATGCTTAAAACATAGAATCTGACCATTTTTAAAAAAATTCTTCAAGTTTAATATTTTTAAAAAAATACTTTAATCGGTACTCTTTCATCGTTAACGCTTCTGTCGATAACATCAAAAATGATGAAATGACATTCAGTGTTGCCATTCACGGTCCAAAATATTTAATTCGCATCTTTACTCACGTGTATTGGCAATAATATGTTTGGTAGCAAGCGTAGAGTGCAATTTTAATTCGCTGCTTGATTGTGGAAACGTAGTAGAAAGATGAGGCAAAGTGCATCATTTGTGACGTCATAAAGACCACGCCTTATTTGAAAAACCGGTCATTTTAAAAAAAATAATTAAAAAAAATCTGTTGGGAAGAATATAAAAGTATTTTCTGGGTCCATTTTATTTATTTATTTATTTATTTTTTGCTTGTTCAATCTATTTCAATGACTAAAAGTAGTACTTTTGACCGAAGGAAACCACCCCATTCTCCAAAAAATAAATAAATAAATAAAAATAAAAATAAATAAACAAATAAGTAAAATAAAATAAAATAAAATACAAAAAGAGAGAAACAAAGCAATAAAAATAAATAAACTGTTTCATGACCCGAATTTAAATTGTTTTTTAATTTAATAAACAACAGGAACTAAGCGAAAGTACAATTTATCTGTTTAAAGAAAACATCACAACAAGCAAAACAAACCTATCACCCGAATGTCAATACAACACGTACTCGCGTTTGATTGGACATGATTCTACAAAGAAACCTGCAATGTAAGAAAGGAAAACGCAATAGGGGGAAAAAGAAAAAAAGCGCCACCTGGAGACAGTACAACATGGAGGATAATATTGGGATTCCTCCAGTGATTCGATCTTTTGTCGTGGGATAATTAGATTTCATCTACTTCACAGAAAGAATTCTTAGAAATGCACAAACATAAGAATAGGAATGGAGACAAACAACTATTTTTCTTGATTATATAAATTTAAAATAATTGATAGGTTTATGCTTCTCTCACAATGTTTAAGAAAAACTGTTATGCGTGTTTTCAAGTTTGGAATATTTAACTTTAGTCCATAATTAAATTTAAGTTTGACTATGATTAATTGTTGTTGGTGTAGGATATAAATTTTATTAGACTATTATTTTTTTTTTATTTATTCTCAAAAATGTTTTGGACTGAGTTAGAATATTTTTCTTGTTTATTAAAGTTTTTAAATTTAGATATCTATTTTTATCAGAATAGCATATCAGTTGTCACACATTACTTGCCAATAATTGTCACTAAATCTATTCAAAAAATAAATTAATTAATAAAAATATCTGCGAAATTAAAATGTCATTAGTTCGACATTTAGAAAAATTCTTTTGAAAAGAAAGGAACCTATATGAATAAAACAAAGAATATATGTGTATATATGTATGTATGTGTGTATGTGTGTATGTACCCTATAGAAATCCGCAGTTTACGTCGGATTTTGACCAAAATTTTTAGGGAGATACTTAGGACACGAAAAAGAACGATGGGGGGGGGGGGGGGGGGGTTACAAAATATAATTACCGTACGCCAAAAAAGGACCGGACCATTCGAATTTTACTTTTAGGACCCGAAAATAGCGTTTTTATATAATATGAGGACGAGAAAATACTCGCCAAATTTTTTATAAAATATTCATAGAAGACCACCGCATCAGAAAAAGTTTTTTCCAATGTTTCAAGATAAGTAAAACGCGAATTATAACTGATTTTAACTAATTTCATGCAAAAATGTAAGTATGCCTTCAATTCGAAATATTTTGTTGATCACGGTCATTGTTGAACATTGCTTTTATCAAATTTAGTAGCGTGAAAAAAAGCAGTCAAAAGAAAGATCTGTTCCCCCTTTTTTCTCTCGAATTTAAACAAATGAAATTGTGGCTTATTTTTGGAGGTTTTTCCAGTTATTTCTGGATCTAAAAATTTTCCTTGTTGTTTTTTTTTTTTTTTTTTTTGGTTGTTTGTTGGTTTTGCAGTTTTTTTTTTTTTTTTTGTTCAAGCCTAATTGTTGATCACGCGTCACTTGACATAACTTTTGTTTGAGAGTTAGACCGTGCGATGCCGGCGACACAGCTGGCACTTATAATAAAATAAGGTTTGTGTTTTGTGAGTATTTGCATGGCACTCTTCTCCGGAAAGGGGTAATATGTCGTGACTATTTCAATAAAATTGGTATACGCATAGTTTGGACCAACGATGTGCAGGTGCAACTCAGTGATCAATTTCTAAAAAAATAATTATAGAAAATTTGTTTGCTGCCTTATGTGATTTTTTCGTATTTTCTATCTAATAGAAGCGAAAAAAAAAAAAAAAAAAACCTTTAGTTCTTTGTAAAACAGGTACAACCTGATAACGTAAACACAAAAACTTTTTTTTTTGAACCATGAAAAGTTCCATGAAAAGTTCCAGTTCCTTAACCACTGAACCAAAAGGACCTCAAAGTTCGGGGTCAAAGTTAGGTTATGTGCTCTCTGACGTACGCCACATAACTATAGAGATAGAAACGGAAATAGGTAAATTAGGCATCTAAATAAACAGATAGATGTACGAACTAAAATGTGGAGGCTAATCAAAATTATTTGTTTCCCTTACTGGCATAAAAAGGTAAGTGTTTGATGATAAAATTATATGAGTTGCATTATTTCTGATACTTTAGATTTTCAAACAACGTAATATGAAGGGGGAGGGGGTTATTTCAGAAATATTGTTTCTAAATCAATTCATAACTTATTGAGTAAACACAGAAGAAAATAATTTTAAACACATAACTGTAAAGAGTTTTAAAAAAATTGAAGTAAAATTATGAAGGAAAGTAATTTTTTTTCCAAGATGTATGATCCGTTGTCCAAGTTTTTCCTTTTTATTCTATTCATAGAATAATAATCGATTTCCAATTTCAGCAAATAACTAAGAAGATGTCTGAAGATTGTGAAAAAGGGGATGGAATGGTGTTTTTAAATTTTAGCATTTCCATTACCGAGTTTGCACAATATTTTTCTGAGTTTTTAAAATTCAATTTACGATTTCAATGTTATCAGTGGTTCCAAATTTCTTATGCTTAGTCTGAAGAAGTAAAAGAAGAAATGTTTTGCATTTTGGGTGATGGATCATTCGTCTAGGTATTTTTTTTCATTATTGAAAAATACCTTATCAAGGGAGATATGATGAATGAGAAACTTTAAACATTGAATTTTTCTGACTTAAAATCCTTTCTGCGCCTTTGTTTAAATATTTTTTTTTGTTTTAAATAAAATAAAACCACATTTTATGGTAGTGTAGTTGGTTCTTTATGCGCCTTAAAAAGAGAGAAAACTGGGCAGTATTTTGCAAAGATAAAATGAAGAAAGA
This sequence comes from Uloborus diversus, assembly GCF_026930045.1. Classification (NCBI taxonomy): domain Eukaryota; kingdom Metazoa; phylum Arthropoda; class Arachnida; order Araneae; family Uloboridae; genus Uloborus; species Uloborus diversus. The sequence goes on from NC_072735.1 coordinate 4,253,650, forward strand.
AAAAAAATAGCAGCGGGAGCTTGCAAAGATATAATAAATTGAATTTCGGGAAATTAAATTGACGTGTGCAGAGTTTGTGCAACGAAACCAAGTAATAAAACGAACAGTATAAAGCAAATAAATTGATACGCATATTTTCAAATTGTTCATATGTTGTAATGAATGAGTTCTAATAACTAAAACGAAACAAATATGTGAAGTTCGTCCGATGTATGTTTTTTATTCCAACGTATCACTTTCTAACCCGCGGAATTGCGTCATAAAAATACGTCATAAAAAAAACACACAAGGCATTTAATATCATTTTTAACACTTATAAATACTTCAATAATCAATTTGGAGTTTAAAAGTTTAGATATGATAACACGTTCCTCGCAGAAAATATTTGTTTAAAGGTTATAGCGTGACATCAGTATTTACTAAAGCGTTTAAATACGGTTTTGTTCGCCATGTTGGAACTTTTTTCTTTCTTTCTTTCTTTTTCTTTTCTTTTCTTTTTTTCTGTTTTGTAATTTTGTAAATAGCAAATATTTGTTAGCTTTAATTTATATTTTCGGGACAAATCATTGATAAGAGATAAAATGGAGGGAACGAAGACTTGCATTCGTGAAGATAAGACCCCAAGTCACGTGATCGATTTTAAAGAAATGCATTGGCAAAAATCAGGTTTCATTCGTAAATTTCACGCAAAATATGTCAACCATTCGTCGTTGTTGAGTCAAGTGACTTGAGCTCTGCTAAGTCTTTTTAGTCCAAAAGCTTTGCACAAGTTTTTGCTTAGACAGTGAGTAAACTTGCTACATCCATTTTAATTCCTGCTCTAAGGTACAAATACTAGATGAAAATTATTTTTGGCACGTTTTTTGAGCAATCACGATTGCTTATTGTTCTCACTTGACTGTTTTGATGTCCTTTGATTTTATTTTCCCACCGCCATCCTCTGCAGCATCACCGTCGACCGGGTCCACACGATGCTGCTCCTATAGCGAAAGCCGTCTCCAGGTTGCATCCATGTCCTACACACACGCGCATACATACACAACCACACACACACACACACACGCACACATACACAACTACACACACACACACACACGCACACATACACAACTACACACGCACACACACGCACACATACACAACTACACACACACACGCACACATACACACACAAACACATACACACACACATACACACAAAACATACACACACACATACACACGAATGTACCTACACACTTATGCCAGCACACAGACACAAACACACATGCCTACACACACATACACATACCCCTACACACAAACACACATACCCCCCACAAACAAACACACACGCCTACATACACACACTCGTGATTGCGAAAAACATAATTTGAATTTAAGATGTCAAAATTCAAATTATTTTCTTATTATTATTATTTTTTTTAAGGTTCTTATGTAAGAAAATAATAAATTCTAGTGCAATCGTCGATGAACATAAAGACATGGTGGAACCTTAATGTGGGGCAAAATGAAAGATGACTCAACAAGTTAATAATTTTATTTGATTGTTAAAATATGCACATGGGGAGTTGTTGAAAAAGTCTGATAGTGATCGTTTTTTTTATTATTTGTACAGGCAGTCATAAATTGACAAATAATAAGGAAGTACTAATTTTTCACCACACTTGTAAGGGACACCATTTGAGTTAGAAGGTGAACGGGTAAGGTAAATGTCTTCACAGAAGTAGAAACTATGACCTTCCTTTCAAAGGAAATCAATCCCCTTTTCATCATTACGCTTTTTCAGAAACTTATTAAAGCTTCATCTTTACAATTTTCTAATTAATTTCAATTGAATCATTACTACCAATGATTGTTCTTTAAAAATCTAGCAATTCAAATCAAATCGATTTAAATCTATGAACCATGGCAAATACTATTATTTCGATCAATAAAATAAAAAAATAATATTTTCACAGCACCCTAAGCTAGTGAGAGATAGGGGGCATTATTGAATTAGTGTTTCAAAGTGCCCCCTTAGTGCACTGCACAGAGTGTATAATATTCTAGATCTCACCTAACTATGAAAACATGTAAACAAATTTAAAAATCCAAAATTTGAAAAGTATTTTTAATTTTTTTTTCCAACGAAAATGTATTTGGAAATAAGAAATTTGAAGCAGCACTAAAACCGTAATTTAAAAAAAGAACTGAATGTAAAAAATAGAAAAGTAGTAATGCATAATATATATATATATAGTATATATATATATATATATATATATATATTAAATTGTTGATGTATTTATGTTAACCATGTAACGTGATTATTGAAAATCGAATTTGAATGATAATTACTGTATTTTTCTAAAATATAGACAGTAATTAGGGATTAAAATCCCGTGAAAAAGGTTATTCTGTATATTTTACTTAAAGCATGTACTTTCAATTTTTATTGCATGTAGGATTAAATGAAAAACATATTTGTTCAGCAATAGCAGGAATTACAGGATTTAGCAGCGTCGAACGAATATGTGAAAAGTGAAAGAAAACCTAAAATCAAACTTAGATACGTAGACTTTTGGCAAGACATTTTTTCGTGAGTAGAAAAAAAAAGGCTGCAGAAAAGACGATACCACGAGCCATAGAAAAAGAAAACAACTTTCTTTTCTACGCGTTTTTTGAGGTTTTCTCCGCCTGTAGAAATCAATAGCACGGGAAAATAAGTTTTGCTCAGGAATTTGTGGAATTTTTTCCCTTCCTTGCTTTTGCAGATTGTTATTCTTACTAACATTTCGCATAATGATTTTTTTTTCTTTTGTTAGTTTTCTCGTAGCCTTTTCCTCGAAAATTTGAGGCAGATACGAATTCTGTATAAAATTTGTTTAACATCTTTTACTAAACAAGTTTAACAAAGAGATTACAAGGTAAACATTTTGACGGAACAAAAGAAAATCACCATACCAAATAATGTATTATATTCATTTTACGTGCTTTAACCAAAATGACATAAATATACAAACATTCATTTATACATTTATCATTAGTTTTTTTTAATGCTTTCCTCTGGAAAAATGACCAAAACTCATCTATCTAATAAAATACATGTATAATAATAATCTTGATTCCTAATAAGGCAAAAATCTTGTCCTAATAACTTTTGAATGAATAGTCGGATTCGAACAAACTATTTTTTGTTCGTAAGATCTTGGCGAGGATACCTCATTCCCATATTTCACTTTTTGATTTGAACTATTTTGTGTTGAATTTTGAACAGTTCAAAAAACTTAGCATTAGCGCCTAAGGGGAAATTCAAGGAAATTCCGAACTGTTAGGCGAATTTGCTTCAAACAAACTTTGTAGGAAAAAGCTTTTGATGAGAAACTTGTATAAAAAATATCTTTTTGATTTGAACAATTTTCCGTTCAATTTTGAACGGTTCAAATCACTTTACATTAGCACCTACGGGAAAACTGAAAGTCAATGCAGATTCCGTACTTGAAGACGGATTTATTTCTAACAAATTTTGCGGGAAATAGCTCTTGACGCCAAACTCCAGACTCCGACTCCGATAATTTAGGGGCACCTGACTCCGACTCCTGTGCCCGATAATTAATCAGACTCCGACTCCCCGACTTTGACTCTGACTTCGTAGCTTTGGCAAAAAATTATTCACGAAGGACAAATGACTGACTCCGATTCCTGGATATTCGACTCCGACTCCTTTATCTCAAAATGAGATTGACTCCAACCCCGACTCCGCAGCTATGGTTTTAACTGTGAAATAATTATTGTTGATATGACTTGTTTTTATTTTCACGCTTAAGTTTTATGTAGCTTAAAATATTTAAAAATATGTTTGAAACAATTTGCGATTTTAGCTATTTTTGAGAATATTGATCTGGTACTAGAAAGTAGTATGGCTATACGGGAAAGTAGGCTCGTTTAGTTCTAGACGGAACTTCTTGTTTATTTCCTCTAGGGTGTTATGTATAGTACAGTGCGACCAGGTTCACAATAAGTTAGGTGATGTGTTTGTTGAAAGTAATCGCTTTCTCCACTGGTTTGAAAGCATGAACTGTACCTATTTCTTATTGGAAGAAACTTTTGCAGCTTTCTTCTGAGTTCGCGAAAACTCTTCTTTAATCCACCATCGAACTTAGGTGTCAGCTTATTGCCGTATCTTAAATATCATTGGAATCCGCCCTCTAATCTATTTAAAGAGACACAATCTTGTTTACCGGGTTTTTACTGCTTTTCTCTATATCTTGCTGTGTGCGTCGACATGTTACGTATTAAACGTGTTCGTTTATATTTAATAAATTACCGCCCATTAGCCAAGGCTAAAGCAGAAATATATGAAGTACACCGCCAGCTCAGTCATTTCCAGCCGGGGACTGCAGTTTCGTGCTTATTAGCACTCATCAGTCCGGCATAGGAAAGTGACTGAGCTGGAAATGGGAAACCTCTTAAGGAAGCCAAGAGTGCCAAACAAACGGGTAGCTAATATAGAATCAGCGCAGACCAGACGAGTGACCGAAGCAATGGTTGGGTTCAACTCGAAGATTGAAGGCAAGGCATGGTATATTCAGTAAATTACCGCCCATTAGCCAAAGCTAAAGCAGAAATATATGAAATACACCGCCAGCTCAGTCATTTCCAGCCGAGAACTGCACTCATCAGCCCAACATAGATAATCATGAGCTGAAGATGGAAAACCATGTATTTCTGCTTTAGCCCTTGCTGATGGGCGGCAATTTACTGAATATACCATGCCTTGCCTTCAATCTTCGAGTTGAACCAAACAATTGCTTCGGTCAGTCGTCTGGTCTGTGCTGATTCTATATTAGCTACCAGTTTGTTTGGCACTCTTGGCTTCTTTAAGAGGTTTTCCATTTAAAGCTCAGTCACGTTCCTATGCCGGGGCTGATGAGTGCTAATATGCACGAAACTGCAGTCTTCGGCTGGAAATGGACTGAGCTTGCGGTGTATTTCATACGTGTTCGTTTATGTTCAGCTTTATGAATGTCTGCTTTACACACACCTTTCAAAAGTGTTATCTAAAAAACAAACATAATTTATTTCAGAAAAATGTTACATTAAAAAAAACAATAATAATAAAACAAGCAAACAAACAAGAATAACAGCTTCTATGCAATGATGTGCCACACTTTCCATCGACAGCTGCCAGAAACATTCCAAAGATTTAATATAGCTCTATTCATTCGACCTGAAACCCAATCTCTCGTTCACCGAATGGCGGGGAACATAATTTACAATTCCTACAATTGGTTCGTTTTCTCCACTTCAGTTGGTTTCAATAGAAAAAAAATAAGATGAAAAACATTAAAAACGAAATTATTTGCTCGAGAATTCTACCTATGTTATTTGCAAATGTAAATGCATAGATAAATATACATTGTTTTTAAAATTATTTTAGCATATTTGCTTTAGAATTTGGGATATGAAATATTGCTTCCAATATTTTGTTGAATGAAAGCCAATAACTTTATTTATTTCAAATTCACAAACGGGGGCATATTTGATTTAATCATAAAACGTATTGGGCATATTTATTTGCAGCTTCTTTCCTTTACAGTTATTATTAGTTTAGATTTCCCCCCCGTTTCTTCCATTTTCATCATGAACCAGCGAACTAATTTTAAGACAACATTGAATATTCTCATGATTTTACATTACTTCTCCAATCCGTAGTGGGTTGAGGGAGTCATTGGCATTATTAGGCCTTGCAGCATGATAATACACCAGAATTTACAAAAAAATTAATTTTCATCTTTCATCTTATTAGTGAACAACTTATTGCACTATAAACAATTAGTAATATAAAAATTACAATGTATAACGTGTTTTATAGGTACAAAGAACCCCTTTTTCATGGCAAAATATGAGTTTACTGATGAAAAGACAAAAGTTAATTTGACTAGCCTTTTCCTTTATCTTTTTATCAGAATATTTGAATGTAATTTTATGAGTAAGACCTGAAAAAAAAGGGTTCTTGTAACTCTTTAATACGTGTCTGAAACTCCTTTTATAAAATGTAAGAGAACATCGACCAGCAAATGCCCCCCCCCCCCCACCCTGTGAATAGCGCGTAATTCTTTTGAAAAACAAGGTTTTAAAACATTTTTGCTGGAACAATTAATATTAGTCACTTCCTTTTACCCATTCCCAGAAAGAAAACTACAGGAAAATGTCGTGTTTGGCTCGATTTGATGATCATTCCCTGGGTTGTGGCCCTTTTTTCAAATTCAACCCACCCGAAAAAAAGACTGATGTAAAACTGTGATAACTGCTAGACAATCTAACGACGTTATGGTTTTTTTTAAAAATGAAATTGCGATTTTGTGTTTTTCACTAGCCGGTTTACCCTGATATTGTAAAATGTTAAGGGTAACAACTTTATCTGTGCGCAAACTCCTTTCACTCATTTACTATTTTTGTTACGAACAGTGGCGCACACAAGGGAGGGGTCCAGGGGGTCCGGACCCCTCCCATAAGTCTTGATATTTTTCCTGATTGATTACGATTTTATGTATTTTGTACGTAGAATAGTTTCAAACAAAGGAAACACTATTTTCAGTTCCAATGATAAGTGAAAAAATAAAATCCTCATGTTAAAAGATTTAAAAAATATTGTGAACTTTTCCTGTAATGAATGGTCTCTAAGAAGCAGAATGGGGGTTATAAATGAATACAATGTAATAACTATATTTTTAGCTTTGTAATTACAGATTAAAATTACATTCTATGAACTTGAATCCATTTTTTAATTATAAAAAAAGTAAAAGCGTAAATTATTTTGCTTTCTGGTTATTTATTTAAGCACATTTCATTAAATAATGTTAATAATTTATTCAGTAGTTTATTTTTTTACTGTTTTTCCTTCTCGTGAATCGATTAAATAAAGTCAATATACTTGACAGTGAATTGGGGTATGATATGAGAATGAGGCTTCCGATCTTGGATCCTCCCCTTGCAAAATTCTTGTGTGCGCCATTGGTTACGAATAAATCAGTGAGTGATCCATTGTTTGTAGCTTTGAAGCATGCATCTGTGAAACACATGTGATACACATTTTATTTTACAATAAATGCATTGTTTGTCACTATTAAAGGTGGTATCAGTACTGTTGCTTAACTATCTCTGGCAAAAATTCAAAAGGCTACATGAATTTTCCGGTAAAATTTATCAGCTCATACGTTTTGATGAGATAACGCTAAAAGAAACAGCTAAACTTAGAAGAAAAAACTGAAAGTGCAGGTTTTGAACCGCTTGTGACCGAAACAGGCAGTTTGCACATTTAACGACAGGTCGTAAAGAAGAAACAACAACTAATTTCGTCCGGAAATCTTTTACGACATTCTACCACGTTACGGAAAATAATGTCTTTGAATAAAGAAGCATAAAATTGACTTTTATTAATCATCTACACTCTAAGAGATAAAAATCAGTTGTTTCTATTTAGCCTTGTTGTTGCAGGAATTTTTAAGCTTTGTTCTTTAAAAAAAAATAGTTTTATTTTATCCCTATATTCAGGATAAGAGTGAAAACGATAAGGTAGATCAGGAAGTGAGAAACTAAGCATTTTTTTAGTTCTAAAGTAATAAATCGCACTGAGTTCAAAACAAATTCAAAAAGCAGTTACAAGTTTAAAAAACAACTAAACCACAAAGATCACACAGAGTGGCTAAATCAATTTAATTTACATCAGCAACATCCAACAGGTAATAAAATGTTTCCAAAGCATAAAAACACTAGTATGTTGTGGCTATCACGAAGCTTTCTTCGATATCTTTCTTATAATTCTGATCCCTCCCCACGCTTGACCAGGAAGCAATATTTCCAACAAAAACAAAATTACACATGCAAAAACTTGACGACCATCCCAATGTCTGAATTATCACAAAATCAAAGCAAAGAGCGAAAATCGAAAGTTATTTTAAAAGACTTGCTTGAATTAATTACAAATATTTTGTTTGTTAACAAACATAAGATGGCAACAGTTGAAAATTTTAAATTATTTTGAGATAATATTTCCCATTATTTCCATACAATTAAAATCACGAGAAATACACAGACGACAGTTTATTACGATTTATCTTTCTTATTGTTGCATTAATAAAGCTATTTTTTTCGAAAAAAAAAATCAGCGCCTCTTGGAGCGATTGGCGCTAAAGTTGAACCAACGCCTCTTTACATATGGATTCACATTTATTCCAAATTTCATGCAGAACGTAGCATTACTTCTTGAGATATGGCACTCACAATGGAAAAAAAAAAACCGGGCGATTACGCCACCCTCTTCTCAGCTGTTGACACCTAAATAAAATCAGCTCTTATACCCTCTAAGGGCTACTTATCGTTAAATTTTTGTTTGATTCCGTTCGTTATTTCTTGAGATACAGCAGTCACAATTGACGACAAAAAAGTTCTATAACTCAACCCCCGTAAGAGCTATTGACACCAAAATTGAATCAGCACCTGTTCCTGTTAGGGGCAACATACGAACTAAATTTTGTTTGATGCCGCCAGTTACTTCTTGCGGAATAGCAGGCAGGCATAACTCAAGAAACATCCCATTGCTCCGACCCCCTTTGAGGAATTTGCGCCTAAAACCAATGGGCACAAGTTCACATAAGGGCACATATGTGTACCAAATGTCGTTCGATTTCATGTGGTAGTTTTTGCTGTACAGCGGCCACAAAAAACTGGTCACCCACATACGTGACACACACACACACACACACACACGGACAGACACACAGACAGACATTTTCCAAAAATGGTCGAAATGGACTCAGCACACCTCAAAACGTTCGAATCCATCAAAATTCGAAATTTGAAAATTTGTACGAATCCAATACTTTCTTATTTATATTAGATATAGAAGAAAGTAATTAGACTCTATTTTTTGTAAATTCGATAGGTATAAGAAGGAGGAAAAAATTCAACTCTTACACCTGAAATATTACATATAGTACATGAAAATGGGTTAAAAGTCTTGTGTAAACAGAACATTTAATGATTTTATCTTCATTGAAAAGAATCCTTAAATGCATTCTATAGAAAGGATATTTTTTGCAATATACAAGCTGTAGTGCTCGATTGTGCACTGTGTATACATATATATGTAGCTTATTATTTTAAATTTATCAAACAAAATAACACTTTTTTCTTTAAACTTTCCAAATTTTCTTGCTTTTAAAAATTCAGAACCCCCCCCCCCAAAAAAAAAAAAAAAAAAAAAACTGCGTTCTTCCTGGACGAGTACTAAGCACCAATATTATTTCATTTAATAGCAGAGAAAAGAGCATATGTAGATTCATCACGAAAAAAAGGCAAACAAATAAAATCGCCTGCGCCATCTGGGATGGACAAGAAGGAAGAGAATATTGGATTTCTTCCCACTGAGCCGATGTCTTGTCATTCGATAATTAGGTTTCGATAATACTTGTGGGAAATGAAATAGCGGAATCAACGACCAATCTTTTACATGATTCTTTTCCGGTTAAGTGTTGTGCATGTGAACTAAGAAACTGGAGATAAATGTCTTTGGGTGGGGAATTCATTGAAAGAACTCGTTGGACAGAGAATTAATTCTGCTACAAACAGTTTTTGTCAGCTAAGCGAAAACCAAAAATCCTAACACACACACACACACAAAATAATAATAATAATAATAATAAATTAAAAATTAATTTGAATTTCGACATCTGGAATTCAAATTATGTTTTTCGCAATCACGAAAGTGTGTGTATGTAGGCATGTGTGTTTGTGTCTGTGTGCAGGCATGAGTCTGTGGTTATGTGTGTGTATATGTATGTGTGTGTGTATGTGTGTAGGTGTGTGTGGGGGGTAGGTGTGTATGTATGTGTGTGTAGGTGTATATATATATATATGTGTGTGTAGGTATGTATATATGTGTGTGTAGGTGTGTAGATGTCAGTGAGCAGGTGTGTGTGTGTGTGTGTGTGTGTTTGTGTGCAGGTGTGTGTGTATATGTGTGTAGGTGTGTGTGTGTGGGTAGGTGTGTATGTATGTGTGTGTGGGTAGGTGTGTATGTATGTGTTTAGGTGTGTAGATATGTGTGTGTAGGTGCGTGTGTGTGTTTGTGTATAGGTGTGTGGGTGCAGGTGTGTGTTGTGTGTTTGTGTGCAGGTGCATGTGTGTGTGTGTGCAGGTGTATGTGTGTGTGTGTGTGTGTGTGTGCAGGTGTGTGTAGGTTATAGACGCAACTTGGAGACGGTTCGCTATAGGAGCAGCATCGTGAGGACGGTCGACGGTGGTGCTGCAGAGGGAGGCGGGGGGGGGGGATAAAATCGTAGGAACATCAAAATAGTCAAATGAGAACAATCATCAATGTGATTGTTCAAAAAAAAAAAAAAAGAAAAAAAAATCTGTTATTGATTAAACATGATTGCATCAAGGAGCTTCCTAATCATTTAAAATGATCTGCGTTAATTTAATAAGTGTTAGCATATAATAATCGATTGAGAGGTATATCCAAAAAAATATCATGAAAAGTACATTTTATGCATAGAAAAAAGTGATTTTCTAACACCAACTGAGAATATTTGGCTCAATTGGGTTCTTTGGAGCAAGATTCTTAATTGGCTATGCTGCACCAAACGATAGTTAGTGAGGAGAAAAGAAAAGGATAATTGTTTAAGGAGTGAAACATGTAAAAACTCTAGAATTTTGAAAGGTTTAGCCGAGATAGACACATAAATGATCCAACCGACAGCCTTCAGGTAAAACTAAACTTAGTTTAGTATCAAATTTATGATGGTATTTTATGAAATTTTGAAACTGGGGGGGGGGGGGGGCTGGGAGTTGAGCTTAATCTTGATGCTTTCGTCCGTATACACTACTGCTACGATAGAAAAGGCGTGGTTGCCTGACCGGTTAGACGTTGAACTAGTAACTAGAGGAATTCAGGTTTTATGTCAGCTGCTCAAAGATCTTCTGTGTTTGGAAATGGTAACTGGGACACGTTAAATGGGTTCGTGGTCACAAAGTCCTCCAAGTTCCCTTTCAAAATCAAAAGATCTTGTCCTAGTCTCGAACAAAAAAACACATCGGTCTTTAAGTCCCCATTTAACTGGTTGAATTACATACAGTTGTAGGTACGGGGTGTATGTTAATGTACGGTAATGTGTATGTGCTGTAGTGTAGGGATAGAGATGAAAACTTTCCCGAAATACAGTCAATGCTTAGGGTAGAATTGGACACATTTATACGTGGGGCATGTTTACGCAGTGCTCTTTTCCAAAACGAATTATAACTGGAGAGCCAAAAGTCGTAACAGATTGATGCTACTCCTTAGCAAATATTATCACAAGTTTTTGAGCATTAGTCGAGCTTCGGTCAAGCATGCAGAAGGAATAATCAGTTTTCTACCAAGTTGAGTACATATTGCATTGAACGTTTTGAAGCCTATTGTGAATAAATAATACTTAGTTAAGAAAAACAAATATATATGTAAAAAAAATAATTTGAATTTTGACATCTTGAATTCAAATTATGCTTTTCGGAATCACGAGTGTGTGTGTGTGTGTGTGTGTGTATGTAGGCGTGTGTGTTTATGTGTGTGTGGGGTATGTGTGTTTGTGTGTAGGAGGGTATGTGTACGTGTGTAGGCATGTGTGTTTGTGTGTAGAAGGGTATGTTTATGTGTAGAAGGGTATGTTTATGTGTGTATGCATGTGTGTTTGTGTCTGCGTGCAGGTATGACTGTGTGGATAGTTGTGTGTATGAGTGTTTGTGTGTGTGGGGGGGAGATGTGTATGTGCGTATAGGCATAAATGTTTGTGTCTGTGTGCAAGCATGAGTGTGTGGATAGTTGTGTGTAGGCGTGTGTGTATGTGTAGGTGTCTGTATGTATGCGTGTGTGTATGTGTTCGAGTATGTGTTTGTGTGTGTATGTGTATGTATGTGTGTAATTGTTTGTGTGTGTACGTGCGTGTGTTTATGTGTGTGTGTGGGATATGTGTGTTTGTGTGTAGAAGGGTATGTGTATGTGTGTAAGCATGTGTGTTTGAGTCTGCGTGCAGGTATTAGTGTGTGGGTTGCTGTGTGTATGAGTGGTTGTGTGTGAGGGGAGATGTGTATGTGTGTGTAGGCATATATGTTTGTGCCTGTGTGCAGGCATGAGTGTGTGGATAGTTGTGTGTAGGCGTATGTGTATGTGTAGGTGTCTGTATGTATGCGTGTGAGTATGTGTTCGAGTTTGTGTTTGTGTGTGTAGGTGTTTGTATGTGTATGTATGTGTTTGTGTGTGTGTACGTGCGTGTATGTATGCGTGTAAGTGTAGGATATTGACGCAACCTGGAGACGGTTTTCGCTAGTGGAGCAGCATCATGAGGTGCGACACCCGGTCGCCGGTGGTGCTGCAGAGGGTGCTGGTGGGAAAATAAAATGATAGCACATCAAAACAGTCAAATGAAAGCAATAAGCAATTGTGATCACTCAAAAATAGCAGAATCCATCCTTTTTTTTAGAATAGTATTTGTATAAACTAAAATATTATTAAATTGTTTTGCACGTTAAAATTAAATCCTAATTTGGTGACGGGGCAAGTTTACGCGTTGAACGTCGGATCACCTTTACGATCGTTCTTACTGTGTCTTACTTAAACGTGCCCCTGAAATTTTTTCGCTCCAAACTGTCTCAATTATTTTTAGTATTATCGGGCTGTTTATTTTTGAAAATCACTATTTAATTTTTAATTAAGTTACTCATTATAGCTTACAATCATATAGTGCTGTTTTTACGCCCCTTCAGCTTCAACTTCAAACACTATTCAGTCTGAAATAAATTTGCTTTATTTTAGCGATGGTAAGACATTCTGTTCGAAACGCTAAGAGAACCACGTTAGGTGTCAAAATAATTATGCGTAAACGTGTCTCTTGTACGGGGCAAGTTAATGCAAACGACTTGGACTCAAAAAATAATTTTTTTAACGTTTAAAAACACAAGCTGAGCAACAACTGAATATTCCAATTTTGACTCCATTAACTTTCATAAAACCGCAATTTCTAAAATTTCCTAACTTAAAAAATAAAAATTAGAAACTCAATGAAAAAAATCCGCGTAAACGTGCCGCGGTCTACCCTATTCTTTGACAAAATGTAATTAAATTAAACCATTTAAAAACAACTGCTAAGTTTTAGTAAGTCACCGCCCTATAGCCCCAGGGCTAAGGCAGAATTAAAGAAATACACCGCCAGCTCAGTCATTCCAGCCGAAGACTGCAGTTTCGTGCTTATTAGCACTCATCAGCCCGGCTTAGGAGGTGGCTGAGCTGGAGGTGGAAAACCTCTTAAGGAAGCCAAGAGTGCCAAAAAAAACTGGCAACTAATATGGAATTAGCACTGACTAGAAGAGAGACCGAAGCAATGCTTTGGTTCATCTCGAAGATTGAAGGCAAGGCATGGTAATTTCTTCTAACCATTGCTTCGGTCTCTCGTCTGGTCAGTGCTAATTCCATAGTAGCTTCCAGATTTTTTTGGCACTTTTGGCTTCCTTAACTGGTTTTCCACCTCCAGCTCAGTCACTTTCTAAGCCGGGCTGATGAGTGCTAATAAGCACGAAACTGCAGTGTTCGGCTGGAGTGACTGAGCTGACGGTGTATTTTTTTAACTGCTAAGTTGTTCAAAGCTTTCAAAAATAAATCAATAAAAAAAAATAAATAAATAAATAAAGAAAACTTAACTTGAATTCTGAAATTTTTAATTCATATTATGTGTTTCGAAATCACGATTGCGACAGGACCCTACCCATTAGAGTTATTGTTTCTAGAAGCGACTCCTGTCCCCCCCAAACCTGCCCCTCCTCCTGGGTGGTCACGTGTGTAGTTGAGTGTGTGTGCGTAGATCTGTATATACGTTCGTAGGCGTGTGTGAATGTGTATAAAGGCATGTGTGTGTGTGTGTGTGTGAAGGTATGTGTGTGTGAAGGCGTGTGTGAAGGCGTGTGTGAGTGTGTGAGCGTGCGTACGTGTGTGTAGGACATGACGCCACCGAGCAGGAAAAGCGGGATCTGGGGAACAGTGCTGCGCCTGCAGAGGACGACGCGGCGGGGGGTGGTGCTGCAGAGGGCCCTGGTCCAAGCTGAAAAAGGAACCGGACATCAAAGATGGTCAAGTGAGAACAATAAGCAATCGTGATTGCTCAAAAAACATGCAAGAACGTGATGTTTTTCTTAATCAAAAAATCATTTCGTTGTAAACATGAAAAAATAAAAATAGTTGAACAAACATTTGTTGTTGAATGCAACTAAAGATTTCAGAAAAAAAACATTCATTGCAAAACAAAAATTTTGCATTTTAAATCAGATTATTTTTAAAGGTACAGTAAATAAATACAGAAATTCGAATAAAGATTGAACTGCAGTAAAAGTGTATGCGTACTTAAGGGGACCGTGGACATTCCAAATAGCTGAAATCGGTCAAAATCGGTCGGAGTTTTTTATTTCTTAGAAGAAACAATATATGAAGTGTGCTGAATCGTATGAAAAAACCTCTTGTTGATCTGATGTTTTATCGCGAAGTAATATGCGTTTAAAAAAAATAGTAACAGAGCGTGTTTTCGATAAAAATGGTCGTAAAACATGTAAATAAAGTCGAAAAACTAAATAAAACTAAGTGTCAAACATGTAAACTAAGTTTCAATAAATTCTTACGTTGGTATTAATGTCAAATACTTAGTCATCGTGAAAATATCTTTCGGGAGGTATTAAAATAAGAAGATCATGAAATGTAGGTGAAAATAGACTTTAACGTCATTTATCTCGGATTGGAAAATTCGATGCGACACAGATTAAAAAAAGCTCCATGCGACTTAATTTTTGTTCGATATGCTTCAAATTTCAGAATATGCTACTCTGGTAGTAGTTTGATAAAACTGGGTATGCATTAAGGTTTAAGAGAATTTTATGTTGCTTAAAAATATTAAAGTTTTGATTTTTATGTAATTATTCGCAACACAAAAACTATTGCTTTACGTGAAAAAAAATACTGTGCAGTTAATAATGGACCAATCCTTAAATGGATACCCGAAGTTCTTGGCAATGTTCTGTTGTCTGAATGCAAATTGTTTGAGAAAAAAGCAAAAATTGAGTCACATGGAGCATTTTAAAATTTTTATTTTAAATTTCAAAATTTTGAATTTTAATTAAATTTTTATATTGTTGCATTTTTTTGCTTGATATTTTGAATGCTAATAAGCTTGCTAACTTTTATGCCCAGTTTCATATTTCAAAATTAATAAATAAAAGAAAAAGCTTTCAAGGTCCACGGTCCCCTTAAGTTATCATAAAATAATTTAGACTTGCATTTGCATCAATTTATACTAAAGGTTGTAAAGAGTAATTTTTGTTACAGTATAAGATTCATTCAAAATACTTTCCTACAATCTTTTCGATAATTTGTAACTCGAAACAATTTTCCCCTTCGACATGGTTCTTGTATCTTTTAAATAGCCGTCACACTTATTAATACAATTAAAAGTGCATATCGTGTTTAAAGAAGATTTTTGCAACTCATTTAATTAATTTATTTATTTCGCTCCATTTACGACACAAGATGCATAATTTTGTGAAATATATCTCGGTTAAAAGATCAAAAACGTTTACGTAACTGAGTTATATATTTTTAAAAGAATTCTCATCCTGGGCATGAAGAACTAAAAAGTGCAAATTGAAAAAGTTTGCAGATGTACAGGTTTGCTTTTAGCAGACGGATATTTTGTTAGCAGAGAAGCATTAAAAAATGGCACCAGGAAGAAGACACCAGTGCTGCAAGGTAAAAAGATTTAAATTTCTTTTCTGATGTTTTTTTCTTCTTTTAGAGAAATCAATAGTTTAGGAAAGAAGTTTTTCTTTTGAATTTGTAGAACTGAAAGTTACATTTCTTGCTTTATGCATTTTTAAGTCTTGCATAAACTTATTCTTAAACTTTCCTTAGCTGCTTTTAAAGTAAAGTAATGGAAAACCTTTTTTTTTTCCTGACATCCGGATTAAAAGAAATTTAGAGACAACATTTGATCCAGCGTTGGGAGACGTATCTCATATGTTATTTGATTGCTGTTTTTTTTAGAATTGCTTTGTTTTTTTGCATCGTAACAGCATAAAAGAATATAATATAAAATTGTTCTTAAGACTGAGCTCTAAAAAAAAAAACAAATGTTTAGAAACACGTGAAAAAAAATATTTGAAATTTAAAATTGAATAATCCTAACGCTTAACTGATTAATTTAAAAGTATCTTTAAAACGTAATGCCCAGTGAAATATGTTGAAATGACAAAAAGGTTAAAAATAAACGGAACACATATTTTATCCATACGATTAATTTAACTAACAGTTATTGTCAGTTGGTTAGCTTTAGCATACATGACCATAAAATGGTTCATCGTTGTCACATCATGTAGTTTTAGACACACGAAAAAGTCTAAAATATCATATAAATTTAACTAGTTGAGATTTATTTTGTTACATTTCATGCTTGCAAACTAACGGAAAGAATAACCCAATGAAACTAATGATATACAGTAAAACCCCTCCTAACGGACACCCTTCAAAGGCGGACATCCCTCTTATGTGGACATTTTTTAATTCCCCAGTTCCAATGCAAATAACATTATTAAATTCCTGTCCTGCGAACACCTCTCTATTGCGGACAAAAAAAAATGTCCCGTTAATGTCCGCATTGGAAGGATTTTACTGCATATATACAGGGTGACGAGAAATAAGTTGGACGCACATTGTACGTTATAATTTTAATGCTAATGAGAATATTACGACCAAACTTCGAAATAAAATGAATACATTATTTCGTTTCAAATATTTAATACAGAGTTTTAGACGCGACACAAAGTTTTCGGCAATGGACAGCAATTTACTTACTGATATTTTCTAGAATTCCTTCCATAAGGATTTCTTGTGGGATGCCTAAGTTTTATGAGGTTAAGCACACACTCTTGTATCCAATATGTGCCAAACAGAATACTTTATTGGGTTTAAGAGGGAGATTTGGGTTGGTTTCAGACATTGGGTTTAAATCTGGAGAATGCGTTTGCCACTTTTGAGCTCCTATGAAGTTCGAAAAAATGTCTTTTGCACCAATTTTGAGTGCTTTTGCTCTGTGCGAGGGGGCAGAATCCTGTCGGAAGGTCCATCTTTCGCTTCCAAAAAAATTTTGTGATCAAGATCACATCTTAAACGAGCTGATGTGTGCATCGCATGACTTCCTTTTACTCCAATTTTAATGTCAGTTTCCCATTATTGGAACTTAATGTGATTCAATAGTTTACTCTCTATATCACCACCAGTGGCCAAATTGAAACCAGATTTTAAAAAAAGAAAAAAAAAACGCCAAATTTGTCGCCAAGATCGCGACAAAACTTGGCGACCAAAAGACTGGCGATGTATCGCCAAGTGTCGGCCAAATTATAACACAACTTGAGTATACATCGAAATTAACAATGATTTCAACTTAAAAAGGAGCGAAAGGCCCCTTTAGAAAAACTTGAATGCAACCAAAAGAGGAGGTGCACGATTAGATCCCACCAGGAGTCTACGTACCGAATTTCAACTTTCTAGGACATACCGTTCTTGAGTTATAGGACATACATACGCACATACGCACATACGGACGTCACGAGAAAAGTCGTTCAAAAAAAAAAAACTGAACATTAATTCGGAGGTGAGCAAAGTGGAAATTAAGGCTAAATTTTGAGTGATTTTTTTTTTTCGAATACAATACTTCCTTTTTTGTAAAAGGAAGTAAAAAAAAGTTAGCAATATTTTTCTTGATTAATCTTTATCCCTTGACCAATAAAAACAAGTAGTGTTTTCCTGATAGCACATATCCGACCCCAAACCATTACAGATTGAGGAAGTCGACGCCGTTTAGCAATGCAGGAAGGTATTGAAGACATGCTTGTGTATTAAACCGCATAAAACTTTGGCATCCCTAAAAAAATCCTTATGCATTATAATTATTTATGTATACAAAAATATATTGGGTTAAATTAATAATTTAAATGTCGGTTAAGCTACATAAAAAAAATTTAAAAAAATAATAAAAATTTTTGACCTTTTGAATTCAAATTATCTTTTTCGCAATCACGAGTGTGTATGTGTATGTAGGCGTGTGTGTTTATGTGTGTGTGGGGGGTATGTGTGTTTGTGTGTGAGTGGATGTGTATGTGTGTCTAGGCACGTGTGTTTGTGTCTGTGTGCAGGTATGAGTCTGTGGGTAGTTGTGTGTATGAGTGTTTGCGTGTGGGGTGGGGGGGATGTGTATGTGTGTGTAGGCATATGTGTTTGTGTCTGTGTGCAGGCATGAGTGTGTGGGTAGTTGTGTGTAGGTTTGTGTGTGTGTGTGTGTGTGTATGTGTAGGTGTCTGTATGTATGCGTGTGTGTGTATGTGTTTGTGTATGTGTGTGTAGGCGTATGTATATGTGTGTATGTGTTTGTGTGTGAGTGTATGTGCGTGTATGTACGCGTGTAAGTGTAGGATATAGACGCAACCAGGAGACGGTTTGCACTAGAGGAGCAGCATCGTGAGGCGGCCGGTCGACGGTGATGCTGCAGAGGGTGCTGGCGGGAGAATAAAAATCATAGGACCTCAAAACAGTAAAATGAAAGCAATAAACAATCGCGATTGCTCAAAAAAAAAAAAACTGTTTTACTAATTTATGTTTACTATATATAGTCTTATATATTCCATTAAAAATATACAAACGCTACATGTATGCTCTAATTATAAGATTTCTAATAGCACCGATATATTTTTCAGGTAATAATTCTAGTTGATCTCTACCTGAATCAGTAAAATATATTCCTCTGCAGAAACCAAAACGAGAAAATGTCTCTCTCGCATCACAAGCTCCATCATTCAAAGGTAAGTGAATATCTGCAGAATGAGAACTGATGCAAAGTAATGTGTCAAAAGGAAAAGACCGAAAAAATAAAGGAAGAGCGATTTTTGAGAAATACCTGAACGAATACGGAGAAATAGCTGGGATAATTTCTATAGATGTTTTGTTGTCCATGTTTCCTGATAGGTCTCTCAGGGAAATTTTATTTCTGGGAAGAGAAATATAGAACAGTAAATAAACGTAAAAGCAGGAATTTCTTATTTTTCAAGCAAACGTGGACATTAATTTAAATGATGAATGACTCAAATATGCGAAGCAACGTATTTATATGATTATTTTTTTAGTATTTTATTTAGCATTTATATTAATTAGTACCGAAAGTTGTAGTTTTAATTTTACGTTCGCTATGTTCATGTTTTTTTTTTTTTTTTTTCTTTTTTTGAACCACTGTAAATTTGAGAATAATGAGAAGTTATCTATATGATGTTAAAATATATCATACATAAAACTGATCTGTAGTATTGAGTATAAAAACATAATTTATTTGAAATTCACTCAATACGTAACTTTTAATAATATTATTAACTCTAAATGATCTTTGATATATAATTGAATTCAACAATTTTCAATTTTGCGTGCATTAAAAAATCGTATTTTCTTCCATAAATTAAAAAAATAATGTTTTTTTTTAATATTTTGATACCAGTTCTCATATCAATTATTCACTATGTTTTAAATAAACATTTTCCCTCTATACTTTGCTTGATACTTTTCCTTAATGCTTCTATTACGATGTTTTTTTCTCAATTGTTTTTGGGTTTGGAAATGCAAATTACTGCTTATGTGAATATTTTTTCTTCATAATAAGCATCAATAAACGCGTTTTAAAATTTTCATTGATAAAGGTTAATAAAACTCATTTAAATTCCATTAACTGAGAAAGTTTTTGCTAAGAAAGGAGAATTGAGAAAAAAACATCGTAATAGAAGCATTAAGGAAAAGTATCAAGCAAAGTATAGAGGGAAAATGTTTATTTAAAACATAGTGAATAATTGATATGAGAACTGGTATCAAAATATTAAGAAAAACATTATTTTTTTAATTTATGGAAGAAAATACGATTTTTTAATACACGCAAAATTGAAAATTGTTGAATTCAATTATATATTTGTAATGAATTCAATCGCTGATGTATTTTTGATATTTTTATAAGTTTCTGCTCTTTGTTATGCACTTATTGATCTAAATAAACAATGGTAGTAAAGTATTTAGAAAAATAAATCAACTTATTTAATCAAAAAAGTCTAGTGACTAGAGACATGTTTTATGCATTTGTAATTATTTAATTATTTTCTTGGATAACAGAAATCCTAAAAACTTTCGCATAAAATCGGTAATTATATTGCAATTTTACCACGTTTCTTCATGCCTTATATATATATATATATATATATATATATATATATATATATATATAATGTTCTATATATATATATATATATATATATAGAACATGTTCTTTTTTTACTTTCTTTTTAACCGACTTCAAAAAAGGGGGTTATGATTTCGTATAGCGGGTTTTTTATGCATGTTTTCGTATTATTTCAAGACTACTGGATCGATTTTTTAAAAAAATTCTTTTTTTGCTTGGAAGGTTATACTTCCCAGATAGTCCCATGGTAATTTGGTCTGGATCTAATAAGGGGTCCCGGAGAAATCCAAGAAACTTTGAATTTCAAACGTTGTGGATACGTAATACAAATTACGCCAGCGGCCGAAATACGTAACAGGTCACGTAGTTTTTCTTTGACCAGTGTATTTTCACAGTAAAGGTTTTGCCTTCGTCTTGAACGATAATTCTCGCGGCATATGGATGATTAATTTTCACCGCCTGTTAATTTTTACTTATAGGTGTAATTAATGCTTTACTACGTAGCAATGCAGTAAATTAAATATATTTTGCTACTTAAGAGCCGAATCAGCTACCTTAATATTATTTTAAATTAAAATAACTTGATTTAGTCACTAAAATGTTTTTTTTTTTTTTTTTTTAATATTTCAGTTTTTAAACATATATAGTGTTCAATCCAAGGGGAATTGAAGACAGAACACCCCTCCACCGATGATTTTATATATATTCTTTAATAATGTGTTGTAACTAGTGTCTGATTTGTCAAGTTTGACCAGTATTCTAGATTGACTATTTTACAATGCCGCCAGTTTAATTTGAAATTAGGGTTATACTAGTTAGCAGGCTTCAAAAAACTAAGAGTTTCTTAAAGCGTTGGATTTGTTTTTTCTTTGTACAATATTCCATAAATACTCGAAGACACCTGTACTTGGGAAACCGTAAACATTTAAATTATTCTAACTAAATACTGTGAATCCAGTCTACTTTTCCTTAGAAATGAGAAGTATCAGTTGTTGCATTTATGCTAAAGCTCGTTCATTGCGAGGTTTAGTTAAAAGGTTAATGGGTTCTAAATTAGATCGAGCTTTTGCTTCAAGTCTTGACACGGGTGAGAGCTAAGTATACTCGTCCTTTCGCAAAGTTCTGTTTTCCTAAATCTATGACAGCTTTATGGAGGGTTGTGTGATACGTATTGTTGTGAAACATAATTTACATTTTACAATGTTACAGTTTTAAAATTTACAATTTTAAGCTTAAAGCGATTTCTGTTGTTTTTTTAGGGACTCGTGCATTTGCTTTCGGATAGCGAACTTGATCAAGTCCAACTAACGATGAAGACAAACTTATTTTGAATATAGTTGTGCATTTAAAAAAGTCTTTGTTCACAGTCGTCGGAAGTCACGAACTTATTTCATATTTACACCACTAAAAAGCAAAAAATAAATTACTTTTAAATAATAAAAAAAGGCCTTCAAAAAGCACCTAGGAACTAAAAAGCAAACAATAACCGAATACACTTACGTACTATTTCCTACCCAAACCTAGAAATTAAATTTATTTTACAATTCCTGTACAAAAATCAACTAAACACCCAATTGTATAATAAACACTAATTTCAATTACTATACGATAAATTATTTTAAAGCCCTAACTAATTATATACAATCTCTTAATTTTTAATAATCTTTTGAAGTCGGAGCCTCCTATAAACAACTACATAATGTAACTGACAATCCACCGAATCCTGAATTAAACACTCTAAACACGAAATTAATTTTTAAAACTAAATCTACTCAGTTACATTAGGTAGATTAGTTTAGTTTAGAAGTGTTCATAATAAGGTAACATATATTGTGTTAAAATTCACATGTACATATTCATACATCTTTGTTTATCTAAAATCAAAAGAAATCCAACGTTTCTTTCCAAAACAGCAACTGTATCACTAAATAGCTTGACATTTCGTTAATACATCTTGATGTGTTTCGTATGTAGCCGCATCTCTTTGTTTATTCCGCTATCTCTGCCTATATTCAGGTTTTATTTCCTAAGAAAATTCAATACTTGATCCACTTTAGGACCAATCTCCCAAAGTGAAATCCTCGTGCATTGAATTTTTGTTCAGGAAATGGAATATTTTCTTATGTAAGCTGAATTGAATCAACAAATGTTCAGCAGAAGCATTCCCAAAATGCCATGCATAATATTTTATACATTATACTCATATAAGTTTTCTCATACTCATTTCTTATACTACTAGATTTTTAAGAAAAGAATTGGGGATATTCTGTAGAGCAGTTTTATTAAAACTGAAATAAATTTACCCATTATCCATGAGAACAGTTAATATTTTCTTAAAAATAAAAAGTATGTAAAGTAATTACGTGTTAGAAGGAACTATTCTTGAATTTATAAAAATATGAAGAATCTTTGGTTAGGGTGCGATAAAACTTTCATTGCGTTCGACGCCATTAAAATCGTTTTAACAATAATCCAGAAAAAAAAAGCTGATGTATGTCTCACATGACTTTCTTTTACTCCAATTTAATGTCATTTTCCCATTATTGGTAATTTTGATGTGATCCAATAGTTTACTCTCTAAATATCACCAACAGTGACCAAATTAAAACCAGATTTAAAAAAAAAGAAATAAAATAAAAAAACGCCAAATTTGTCACCAAGTTGGCGACAAAACTTGGCGACCAAAAGACTGCCGATATATCGTCAAGTGTCCGCCAAATTGTAACACTACTTGAGTTTACATCGAAATTAACAATAATTTCCCCCTAAAAAGGGGCAAAAGACCCCTTTCGAAACAACCGAATGCATCCAAAAGGGGAGGTGCACAACTAGACCCCACTAGGAGTGTACGTACCAAAGTTCAACTCTCTAAGACATACCGTTCTTGAGTTATGCGACATACATAGGCACATACGCACATCCGCACATATGCATATAAGCACATACATACATACGTACATACAGACGTCACGAGAAAACTCGTTGTAAATAACTCGGGAATCGTCAAAATGGATATTTCGCGTGCCTATACGTTCTTAGGTACTTATCCACGTGTGGTCGAGTCGCAAAAAAAACTCAACACTCATTCGGGAGTGAGCAAAATGAAAATTAATTTCGGTTTTTGAGTGAAAATTTTTTCGCGAATACAATACTTCCTTTTTTGTAAAAAGAAGTAAAAAAGCAATAACAATATTTCCCGACTTGCAACCAGCAACTACCCAGCTTGGCAACCCCTACTAGCAGCAAACTTGTCATTTGGGGAGGTCAGGGGGTCAATTGCCACCCCTAGCATTGAAAAATCAATATTGTTATTATAAATAAGTGGGAGTGACTTTGACTGTTTTCTGATAAAATTTGCATTTTTAGCCCCCCCTCCCCCCCATGGCCAGACAATGACAGGCCAGACTAGCAGTCAGGTATTTTAATATATTAAAATATTTTAATTGACTTTAGAGACATTGAAGTGCAGCATGGGCGCCCATATGCAAAACTGTAAAGGGGGGGATCAGATATTTTAACCATGGTTTAGCAGGATATTTTCCCCCATGGAAAAAGAGTTGAGGACACATTAGAGTCATTAAAATTTGATATTGTTAATTACTTATTCATTAATGGCTGGAGAACAAATGTTTTTTACATTTTTGAAAGAAAAAAGTACTAAAAGCAAGGAAGTTCTAACTTCTAAGAGGGGGGGGGGGGGATCGAGCCCCCCTTGCTCCCTATAGATGCGCTTTTGAAGTGCAGTTGTTAGTAGTTAAAGTATTAAACTTAAACTTGATTTTTTCATATTTCGTTAGGTTAAACGGTGCAACTCAATTTGCACTTAGATGAATTATGAAGCCTGACATTATTAAACAGTATTAACATTTTTAACACAAGAATTACAAAAGGGGTCATTTTGACCACAACCTAACTTAATTTGCTAACTGCTCATCTATATCCTTCCTTTACTTTTCCTAAATCTTCGTGCTGTATAATAATATAAAGTTTTCAAGCTAACAATTTATTTTTAATCCAAACTAAAGGGTTATACCTAAATGTGTGGGCAGGGCTCATTTTGACCCTAATGAGAAAAAAAGAAACGCAAATACAATTACTGATTCTGAAACTTAGCAGCAATTCTACGATACCTCTTAGAACACTTCAGTGCTAGAACATAAAATCTTTATAAGGTTTTTGTACATAAAAGAGCATTACCCGCTAGTTTCTGAAATGCTGAACAGCGCTTTTTATTTTAGGGGTACTTTAAACTTTTTTTAAAATCATTCAGTATATATTTTTAAAATTTCTACTTCTTTTGAATAAACTGCATTTTTGTAAATATGTAATCATTAACTAATTTTTACAAAACTGTAACATTAAATAGAGAATTATTCAGATTTTTTTTCTTAGGGGTTAAAATTTCTCCCGCCGTACTTCTAGGAAAACGAAAACTGCCGAAATTCAAGTGTTAATATTGTAAAACCATAGCTACGTTTTAGCTCATCAATTGAAACTAAACAAGTTTCAGTCTTCATGACTTGTCTAAGTTTTCTTTACTAATAATAAAGCTGAAAGTCTCTCTGCCTGTCAGGATCTCTGTCCGGATCACTGTCTGTCTGTCAAGATCTCTGTGACGCGCATAGCGCCTATACCGTTCGACCGACTTTCATGACATTTGGCACAAAGTTAGTTTGTAGCATGGGGGTGTGCACCTCGAAGCGATATTTTGAAAATTCTATGTGGTTATTTTTCTATTCTAATTTTAAGAGTAAATATACAGGCGAATCAAAAGACCTTTTGATTTTTCTATTACGGGAAAACCGTGCGGGTACCACTAGTTAATAATGAAACGTTTAATACGTTTAGTTAAAATATCACTTTTAAATTTTTCTTTGCATCAAACAAAAATAATAAGAACAAAATTATCATAAGATGGAGGAGTAAATTACGAAATTATCATAACGTATAACCGCAACATGGGCACAAGCCAATTGGAGAGACTTGAAATTATCTCAACGAGGAACCGTAACATGGGTACATGCCAATTGGCGAGAAAATTCACCATACGTTATTTGTAAATATACAGGCGAACCAAAATACGTTTTTAATTTTCTACTACGAGCAAAGCCGTGCGGGTACCACTAGTGTACATATAATTTGCACTTTTAATTAAAAAATATACTCACCAAAACATTTTATTTTTATTTGTAATACATTTTCTAGAAACTCGCTTAATGCAAGACAACGTTGCATCTTAAATACCTTGCTCTTCAGCTTTTTATGCGCTGCGATTGCACAGAAAAGAAATTTATGCTTCACTGCAAAGATAATTAAATTACGAAACAAATATACGTAATTCCCAACTTCAATTGAAAAAAATTTATAAGAAAATAAAGAAGAAAATTGAAGAGTTGCTAATTTAATTGTTTCACTGAATGACAACAATAGACAATAAAAAACCAGTATGCTTTCGCTAAAGCGTTTTTGCACAGTAATTAGTTTCTCACTTTCGCTTGGAAGACGACCCAGTAATAAAACTCATTAACTCTGGATAATATCGGAGAATTGCTCTAATAAAAGAAATTTATTCTTTCTTTCTTCTTGCGTAAAGAAAAATGGGACACTCATTCCAAGCGTTAACATGAATTCCAATGCGTGAATGATTTATTGTTGATGACTTCTATTTCTTGCCTGTAGAATATCTTCTTACTTGTAAGAATTAATTGAAAATCTTACTTTTTGAGAATTGATGGTATTTTGATTGACAAAATGTATAACAGTGATCATGGTAGTTGAAAAAAAATCCAGGAAGAATTTATTTGTGGCAAAATTGTATTCCGTTATGGTAAAAATATAATTACATAGTAAAAAAGAAATTTAATGAACAGCATTCAAAAATAAAATAGCAGATAAAAATGAAATAAAATATAAAGCAACAATTCATTTATTAATGAAAAAAATAAGAGAAATTTAAATTTGCTGTTTATGATTAACTTTGATTTTTGAGCAATCACGATTGTTTATTGTACTCATTTGACTGTTTTGAATTCCTATGATTTTATTTTCCCGCCAGCACCCTCTGCCAGCACCACCGTCGCGTCGACCGGCCTCACGATGCTGCTCCTCTTGCGAAAACCGTCTCCAGGTTGCGTCCATATCCTACACACACACGCATACGCACACACGCCTACACACACACGCCTAAACACACATACACACACTCATGCCTGCGCACAGACACAAGCACACACTCCTACACACACAAACACACACACATACACACACTCATTCCTGTACACAGACACAAACACATATGCCTACATAAACACACACGCGAACGCCTACACACACAGCATTGCATACACAACACGCACCCACATGCATACATACACACACACGCGCACCAACACACATGCGCCTACACAAACACACACGCGCATACATACACATACACGCTCTTGATTGCGAAAAACATTATTTGAAATCAAGATGCCAAAAATTCAAATTAATCTATATATATATATATATATATATATATATATATATATATATATATATATATATATATATATATATTTTTTTTTTTTTTTTTGCCTGGAAAAAGTATTTATTAAGAACTAGTATTTAGTTTTTACGCATTTTTTTAAAATTTAATTATTATTATTTTTTCGCAAGCATGAATTGCTTATTGCTTTCACTTGACAGTTGAATGACTTCCGCTTCCTTTGATTTATATTTTTCTACTTATTAATTGATTTATTGTATTCTATTTTTCTTAATTATTAATATACAATATAGAGGAAAAAGATTTATTTCAACAATTTAAGTGTCACGGCATTTAGGGACTACAACCTATTAAAAGTCATGATTAACATTAAAAACTGCACATGTATTAGATATAGCTATTTACTTTAATGAGTTTTTGAAAAGGATACATAGAAAATTTCCGCAGGAAAATACGGACGAAAAAGTTGGTTCTTGTAAAAGAAAAAAAAAGCAAGTTCGAAAAAATAGGCACCGTTTGTTCTTGACAGTGATTAATGTCACGTCCAAATTTAAAAGAAAAAAATAGGTTATTTTCGGAAACATAGAAAGGTGTCGTTGCTTAATTGTTTAAATTTGCGTAAAAAATGAAATTTTCTTTTACCTGATTTAATTTTATACTGTATTTTAAAAGTTTTCTAAAAAAAAGTATCTGAAAAAAGTTCAATATTATATTAGTAGATTTACATGAAAAAAGATGACAGAGATAAAAAAACCAAAAATATTCCTCTTATGTCATTACTTAAAATGAACATCGTTAAGTATCATCGTGCTTGTGGGATTTAGTACTCTTTGACCAAAGTTTTTTTTTGCATTGAAAACTGGTTCATGTAATCTTGTTTTTCTTTCTTTCCTTCTTTTTTTTTTTTTTTTGCTATTCGAAATATGTATGCAATTTAGCTACATTTTTTGCATATAATTCATGGCGCAAAGGTAAGCAATTTTTCTGTATACAAAATAATATTTTTTTTTCCTTAAAAATTACATCTCGAATAAAAACACACACAAACGCACACATACTTACACACAAACACGCATACTGCCATCGGTAAGTAAATGGTAATATCTGCAGAAATGAGTATTTGATATATTTATAGAACCTTTGTTTTGGATTCAATACTAATAATAGGAAAATGTTTGAAAAAGCATATTCTTCGTGCGTCTGTTTCTGCGGAAACCAAATAAGCAAGCTTTTGCAATAAAGCTAACATACCACAGATGAGATAAAAGGAAAAAAAAGTTTAATTAATTTGAATTCTGAAAGTTAGAAATCAAATTATGTTTTTCGCAATCACGAGTTGAGACAGGACCCTACTCGTTGGAGTTACTGTTTCTAGAAACGGCTCCTGTCCCCCCAAGACTGCGCCTCCTCCTGGGCGGTTACGTGTCTGCAGTTGTAGGTGTGAGTGTGTGTAAGCGCACGTTGGTGTTGGCGCGCGTGCGTGTTGTGTAGACTCGTATGCAGGGTTGCCAGACGTCCCGGATTTCAAGGGACAGTCCCGTATTTTGAAAAATTGTCCCGCGTCCCGGTGAACATCCATACGGGACGGCTAAAGTCCCGTAATCTGGCTAATAACAGTATTTTACAAAACAAGGAATTATTTTAAGGGGGGGGGACAAAACATGTGTGCTAAAGTCCCGTAATCTGGCTAATAACAGTATTTTACAAAACAAGGAATTATTTTAAGGGGGGGGGGAGAACAAAACATGTGAAATAAAGAACAAAAAGAAAATCATGTGGCAGCAAATGCAAAAGTTGTTATCGTATTTTGAGTTGGTTTGTATGTTTTTGTTTTGGCGGCAGACCATGAGGCTTACTCAATCAAGTTTCCCCATTGGCTGGTGTGGCATTAAAACACAAATTTTGCTCCACGATTCCTTGCATTACTATTTCCGATAAAGTAGTCACATTTAACAAGAAAGATTTTCGATTGCACCGTTTCTCTTGTAGTAAACGCAAGTAAAAAACTAATTAGCACCTGTTCCTATCAGCGTCGTTCTGTATACTGAACATCGTTTTCGTTCTATTGCATGCTTTATTCTCTGAGATAGAGTTCCTCTAAAATTGTGCTCACCCATAAACATACTGAGAGGAATCTTCCGAAAGCTATAAAAACATGGTTGTTTATCACCCCTTAAAAATATACCATTACCAGTAATTGCACAACAATCTCAGAAATATCCCCCCCCCCTTTACTCCTAGAAGCCTGTCCCGTATTCATTGTTCTTAAATCTGGCAACCCTGCTCGTATGTGTGCGTAGACCTGTGTGTATGCATGTAGGCGTGTGAATGTGTGTGTAAAGGTGTGTTTGTGTGAGTGTATATGTGTGTAAGCGTGCGTGTGTGTAGGACAAGGATGACACCGCTCAGAAGAAGCAAATTCCGGGGGACAGTGCGCTGCTGGCCGGTGGGCGGTGGTACTGCAGCAGAGGCCCCTTGTACAAGCTGAAAAAGGAACCAGAACGCCAAGGACCGTCAAATGAGATCAATAAGCAATCGTGATTGCTCAAAAAAAGAAAAAGGAAAAAAAAATTTTTTGAATTTTGACATCTTGAATTCAAATTATGTTTTTCGCAATCACGAGTGTGTGTATCTAGGCGTGTGTGTTTGTGTGTGGGGGTATGTGTTTGTGTGTACAGGTTATGTGTATGTGTGTGTAGGCATGTGTGTTTTTGTCTGTGTGTTGGCATAAGTGTGCGGGTAGTTGTGTGTATGAATGTGTGTGTGGGGGTATGTGTATGTGTGTGTTGGCATATGTGTTTGTGTCTGTGTGCAGGCATGAACGTGTGGGTAGCTGTATGTATGTGTGTGTATGTTTTTGTGTGTGTATGTGTGGTTGTCTGTATTTATGCGTGTGTGTATGTGTTTGTATGTGTATGTGTGTGTATGTGTGTGTATGTGTTTGTGTGTTCGTGTGTAGTTGTGTATGTATGCGCGTGTGTGTAGGATATGGAGGCAACCTGGAGACAGCTTTCGTTATAGGAGCAGCATCGTGAGGAGCCCGTCGACGGTGATGGTGCGGAGGGTGGCGGTGGGAAAAATCAAAGGAACGTCAAAAACAGTCCAATGAGAACAATAAGCAATCGTGATTGCTCAAAAATTTGGAGTTACTGCTTTTTACCTGCCCACAGCAGCATAGTCCTCATGTTCTAAGTCAAAACATGCATTTATAAAATAATAAGTATGCGTTTCGCTAAATCATTTTAAGGTACTAATCGTTATCTTGTTTTCAGAAAGAACAATCATTTATATCGCCCTACATTCGCAATGGCCCCAAACTTTGCCTGGTCTTCTGTTTTTATCCTTCTTTTTCTTTCGTGATCCCTTTACAGGTTCTTTTGTTCCGACACATTGTTCTACATTGATTCCTGACAGCCATTTGAGGAAACAAGAAGAAGTCGGACCGATGTAGGTCAAAGCCAATTCTCTAACTTCTGGTGTGAAAGAAGAGTAATATATAAATCAAGACGGTATATTTGGGAAATATACTCGAAGTTAAGCTAGTTTAAGTGAAAATAATCAAAGTATCTAAGAAATATATTAGAAAAATACTTGGTGTCAAAATCATTTGAACTCATATCAGACAAACTAGAAGTAAAAACAAAAAATTCTGAGCACAAAAATAAGCTTTGAAAAATATAATCTGAAAAAACAGTTTTTTTAAAATTTCTTTCAGTACAATTGACGGTTTTCTTTTTCATAGTTTTCCTTTATTTTCCGACACTTTTGTATACGTACAGTTGTT
This sequence comes from Uloborus diversus, assembly GCF_026930045.1. Taxonomy (NCBI): domain Eukaryota; kingdom Metazoa; phylum Arthropoda; class Arachnida; order Araneae; family Uloboridae; genus Uloborus; species Uloborus diversus. The sequence continues at coordinate 4,284,239 of NC_072735.1, forward strand.
ATCATAATAAAATTACCAAAAAAAATGCTGTTCTTTCTCAAATAGACAGTTAGTAAAACATTTTTATAACTTATTTGCTTGGTATTTTTGACTGTATATTGTTTGTTTTTGATAGAAAGATGAAAATTGCTTTTTTGGTTCCGATTGCTTACACTTTTTTATTTTTATGAATTTCATTCAATAAGTAAGCCGCAGTAAGAATTATTTTGTTTAAACATGTTACACTCTGCCTTAGCCCTGGCTATAGGACGGTTATTAATTGAAATTTTAAGGTTACATTGCTTGTAATTCTGTAAGGTTTTAAAATATTGTAAATAATTGTATAATTCAATAACCTGCAATACGTTAGGACTTTTAGCGTGTAGCTAAAATACGTTTGCGATCTTTCATGACGTCAGAGGAAGTACAAAATAAAGCATTTGAGGCAGTGAGAAGCAAAGGGATGTCGTGACATAATTAAACATTTGGAGATAACCAGTACGAATGTCAGGATAACCACTTCTCTGCTTTGGGGCAAGAAATAGCACTAGTAACTTTACTAGTAGTGCTGTTAGTACTTTACTATAGTGTTCATTAGCTTTACTAGTAGTGCTGATTTACAGCATGATTTAGGGAAAAAAGGTATTAAAAGCCTATCTAGGATCTGAACAAACGCGATTTACTAAACAATTTAAATGGTCCACTTACATCCCTTTGCTTCTCACTGCCTCATTTCTCAATTTAATTTAAATTTAAATTTACTTTGAATTCATTCCTTCATTTATTTTTAATACATCTTTTGCATAACTCTTACTAAAACTAAACCTCAATCTACTTAACTGTTAAAGAAAAAGGCAAATGGAACCTCAAGAAGAAAAGTAAATAAAAAAAAAGATTCTCTTCGGCTTAGTAATAATCTACAATGCTAAGCTAAGTAGTCACTCAGATAATAGCAGACATTGAAAGCAAGCGATTTCGTAAGCAATTGTTTTTTGCAAAGTTAATTAATTTATAAAAGTATTCCATAATATGATTTTTCAGCCATTCAACTAGAGGAGAACAAATTGTAATAGAGTTCATTTTTTGTTATGAAAATGGAATCTATTCCCTCAGTGAATAAATTAAGTACAAATTAAAATAATCAAATAGAATATTTTCTCAATTTTATTCTTAAATACATTAATCGGTAGTTACCGTTTTTGAAACTTTTAATCATACAGTTTTTGTAACATTTACAGATTCCAGAACATACTTTTTATGGTAAAATAATATGTCGATAGAGAGTCATAAAGTTTATTTTGTAACATGTTTTCTGTTTAGAATCGGTATAAAAATAACAAAACAAAATGCATTTGACGATAAATAATATAAAAGTTCAACTTCTCGTACAATGTATACGTAACATCGAAAATGCCTCAAAATAGATTTTTAAAAGAATTTTCTAACTTATTAATATGATTCACCAAAGAAAAAATTAATATATTCGCTAAATTTTGAGACCACTAAAAAAAATGCTTACCCAAAAGTCGAAGAATTGCAAAGATTTTCAACATGTGCAACATACCAGACATCCCGGTTATCATATGCAGATATTGCAGATTTGTTAATATTGGAACTCTTCAGTCTAGAATAGTGAATAACCGAGCTGGAGACACATTTAATTTGATTGAAGCTGAGAGCGCCAACAAACTGGGAGATAAAGTACATTTATCTCACTAGCGAGTTTCCGTAGCATGGTGCAGTTCGACTCGTGAATTGGAGGCATGGCTGGGGTATTTAGCAGTAAGTTACCACCAAGTCGAAGATAAGGCAAAAGTACATGCAAAGAACTAATAATAGGATTATGAGAGGGGTCATTTTGATTCCATGCTAACTTATTTTGCTGTAAGTATTTTCATAAAAGGCTTAATCATTGCATCAGAACGTCTTTGGACAACATGCCTGGCCGTTTCGACTTAATGGCTCGTTCAAGGCTCTGTAAAGTGGCTTGATAACGCTGGGCATGGTGGTTCCCTCGACAAACAGTGGCTCCAGGGAGTGGGCCCTCTTTCCCTGAGTGGGCCCTTGTGGTCAAAAAATAACCTGTATTGTCGTGGACGATATAACTTGGGTAACCACCTTCTCCTCGGCATTAAACCACACTGTCACTGTGCAACATACGTTGCGCATGCGCCAGTCTCTCTACCAATATATGGTTTCTGCATACATGCAGTTACGTGGCATCGTCTAACGTCTAATCTGAAGTTAGACGCACTAACCTGGTTTTATTTGAATGAACCTTATAAATATTTTTTAAAAATAATTTTTACAAATATGGGTTATTATGAAGGGAACTATGCGAATTCCTTCTCAGAGGTCAAAATGACCTCTGCCGTATTTCTAGGTATACGGTCATCATTCTAGTGCTATCTCATGCTAAATACCCGAGCTATGCCTTCAATTAATAAACTGAACCGCACCAGGCTGCGGACACTCACTGGTTAGATAAATTTACTTTATCTCTCAGTTTATTGGCGTTCCTTGCTTCAAATGAGATGAAATCTGTCTCCAGCATGACTATTCACTATTCCTAACTGAAGAGTTCTAATAAAAACGAAACTATTGTCTCTGGATGTAATAACCGGGCTGTCTGGTACATTGCATGCAGTTCTGGGGGGCCTGCCTTAGCGGCAGTAAATTACTGTTAAACTCCTAATATGATTTATGTATTTGTTATAATAAATCGGAACACGTTTTTATGTAAAAAATAATGAATATACCTAACCCTTACCAAAAAAAAAAAAAAAAAAAAACTGATTGATTGATTGAACTGAGAAAGTAGATTTAAATTGCATTATTTTTATTTAAAAAAAAAAAACTATGAGTGAATTTATTTTAATAAAAATCTTACTTTCGGAATCCAGTAACATCTTCTCTATTTCATGTATTCCAAAAATTATATCTCAAAAAATGTGATTAAAATATTCAAATTTTGTTCATAAATTTATAATAAAAATTTAAAATAAGGAATCTACAAAATGTAACCAGAAATAAGCATTTTTTTTAATGTCACTTATTTTAAACTTTCTTTTTTTTTTGAATCAATTTTCGGTTTCATATTTACTGAACTCAAACATCATACACGATGCAGCCTTTTCTGATGGAAATGCACTGTTCAAGATATGCACTGTTTCGTGTATGGGAATAAAAATACTCAAAGTTTAGTTCATAAATTTATGTTAAAAATTTAAAATAAGAAGTATACAAAACCTAACCAGAAAACGAGCTGATGTGTGCATCACATGACTTCCTTTTGCTCCAATTTAATGTCATTTCCCCATCATTGGCAATTTTAATGTGATTCAATTGTTTACTCTCTAAGAATCACCAACAGTGGCCAAATTGAAACCAAATTAAAAAAAAAAATCGTCAAATTTGTCGCCATCTTGGCGGGCAAAAGACTGGCGATATATCGCCAAGTGTCCGACAAATTATAACACAACTTGAGTTTACATCGAAATTAACAATGATTTCCCCCCAAAAAGGGGCAAAAGACCCCCTTAGGAACAACCGAATGCAACCAAAAGGGAAGGTGCACAACTAGACCCCACTAAGAGTCTACGTACCAAATTTCAACTTTCTAGGAGATACCATTTTTGAGTTATGCGAGATATATACACACACACGCACATACGCACATACATATGTACATAAGGACGTCACGAGAAAATTCGTTGTAATTAACTCGGGGGTCGTCAAAATGAATATTTCGTTTATCTGTACGTTCTTAGGCATATATCCACGTGTGATCGGGTCGGAAAAAAACTCAACATTCATTCGGGGGTGAGAAAAAAGGAAATTAAGGCTGATTTTTGAGTGAAATTTTTTCGCGAATACAATACTTCCTTTTTTGAAAAAGGAAGTAAAAAACATTTCCTTTTTACTTATTTCAAAACTTCTTATTTTTAAAATCTATTTATGGTTTCATATTTACTGTACTCAATCAGCATACATTGAATCAGCCTTTTCTGGTAGAAATGTATTTCAATAAATGCATTCTTGCGTGTTTTGGAATGAAAATACGAACGAATCTGACGCATCATTTGCTGGTAGGAAGTATTACTTCTAATACATTGGCAGCAGACATTACTTATAACGCTTCATTTAATCCCCAGTCTTTTTGCCATGAAATCAAGAATTGAAAAACATATAAACCGGACGAATGCTTAAGTATATCTCCTATAAAATAAACATCTTATCTTAAATTCAGATAATTTTCGTTACGGTAAAATATAATTTTCTGTGATACAATTCTTTTATTCATTGAATATGGATTGCTGGGATTATCGTGTTTATCACTGTATAAATTTCAAGAAGAAAAATCTTTTAAAATGCTTTGAAAAAAAAAGGGGAATTGAAAATGTCTTTGATAAATTTTCACAGCTGCTAATAATGGCCTACCAGAGCACTTGAACGTAATGACGTCAGCTGTATTTCATGTTGTTCCAGAAAACTTTGTGTGAAATTTCCTTGAAAATTAAATAAATATATGTATCTAAAAGAACAAATAAGATTTTAAAGGATTCAATCAAAATTAAATATATTTTATACTCTGTAACTAAGTTAAATAGTTATTACCTAGCTTTATGCTATTTGATAAAATTGTGCTTAACGTGTATCTCAACGAAATAGAGAATATAGTAAAAATGTATGACTTGGATAGGAAATCGCATTAATTTCTGGAAACATAAGTAGCATTTTGACAGATTGATAAAAAATTACATGCATTTGCCTTTTTTCCCCTTCCAAAACATCGAATAAAAATTAGAAATTTTTAAAAGCAAACTTAAATTTTTTTATTGATGTTAGTTAGTTTTCTGATTTACATTTTGTTTTCAACACTTTCTGAAAAGAAAGCTAATTATTGTAAATAGGATAGTAATATGTTTACATTTCCATATTAGAATAATGAATAACATTTTTAAAATTGCACGCGCATGCGTTTTAGATCTTCGTAATCCATTTATTACATCCTTTGATTATTTCTGGCTTAATCTGAGTTGGTAAAATGTTGGTTCATCCATCAGAAAAGTTGCGAAAGTGTTTATAGTACCTGATACACAAATCAAAATTACATGCACAACGGCAAGAAATTTCGTACTAGACAATTGCGAACTTGGGTACAAGTTTGCGGTGAGTGACTAAGATTGATAAGCAATGCATATAGGTCTTTGATGTAACGTAAAAAGATAAGTTTGAGTTAATGCACAGATCCCTTCATTATTCCTGTAGCACCAACTTCCTGTAGAGGCAACTTTATAAGCAAACTTATCTCCACACTAACTTCAACAAGCAAACTTTACAATAAAGTTTTCATGAACTAACTGGCATTTTTAATCCCATTATCAGTGGCTAAATGTTACTAAGAAAAAAAAAATAACTACAGCAATGAGCTTTTCATACCTGAATTATGGAGCAATAAAAGGGGTTTATCTGAAAAGAAAGCAATCATCTTACTAACTTCAAACCGAATACACGTCCGAAAACTTTCCCGATGCTTATCAGTTTCAATTTTTTACTTCAAGGTTTCAAAATGGTGGAGGTTTCATATTCACAGCAAGTGAGTTCTTTCTCGATGGTGATGCTTTATCTTTATCTTTACTAATAATAAAGCTGAAAGTATCTTTGTCTGTCAGGATCTCTGTGACGCGCATAACGCCTTGACCATTCGGTCGATTTTCATGAAATTTAGCACAAAGTTAGTTTGTAGCATGGGAGTGTGCACCTGGAAGAGATTTTTGGAAAATTCGATGTGGTTCTTTTTCTATTCCAATTTTAAGAACAAAATTATCATAAGATGGACGAGTAAATTACGAAATTATCACAATGTGGAACCGTAAGTGACATGGGCACAAGCCAATTGGAGAGATACGAAATTATCACAACGTGGAAACGTAACATGGGTAAAAGCCAATTTGCGAGAAAATTCACCATAAATTATTTGTAAATATACAGGCGAACCAAAAGACCTTTTAATTTTTCTATTACGGGTAAAGCCGTGCGGGTACCACTAGTTATGAATATGAGAAATACATTTCCCCACCACGCTTAGGTTGAATTGACATGACTAATTGTTACATCTTTTACATTACGGTTGATCAAGGGATGTCAGTGATAGAAACACTGCTTTATTATCTTACTCTCTTCATCATTTATACAGAAATCTAATACTAGACGTTGCAGGATCAATACATTGGGGACATTACTTCACCAAACACTTTGCAAAAATTATTTTTACATGCCTGGAGACTGCATACAGTTATGAATATTACACTGTAAATAAATGTGTAACCATACTCCGTAAATACGGGGGCATCATTTTGCACTTTGTGTAACCTTATTGCGGCGGCTAACTTCCTCCATAGCAATGGAGTAACTTAACAGATAAAACTGGTGTAACAACCAGCTAACGTTACACCAGTTTTATCAGTTAAGTTACTCCATTGCTATGGAAACAGCTAAGCTGCTACCGATTTTATACGGAGTAAGGTTACACATTTTTTTACAGTGAACAGCTTCTTTTTATAAAACCATACTAATAAACGTTATATGACTTTGGTTGCTCGCTTCTTCATTTACAGCTCTATAACTTCTTATGTGAATAGAGTTATCGATGTTGAGTTGCCTGATGTAGGTGTTAACGCATAGTTTGAACGCAGAAGATTCGTTATTCGACGTTCAGTGCTGGTAATTACAGGAAATGAAATCTTTATATGCCTTGTTTACTTTAAATCTTCATATAAAAGATTGAGTAACATCCCTATACGAAGGGTTGAGCTAAATCCGCATACAAAAGATCGAGTCAAATCTTCATTCGGGTTATTGAATCAAATATATGCTGCAGGAATTATAAACAAGATTTAAGGTGCTTGATGAAGAAATAATCTCTACGTAAAATATACTCTTCAGGAATTATGGAACTGTTTGTGAAGCCTATTATTTCGACCAACTTTATATACTAGGACTCTACTACCTCGCATGGTTCCTTTTTATGATTTGGGAGACACATGTTTTCATATTGATGTTAACAAAGGAAGAAACATTCTATATAAATATACTGGGATTATGTGCCAGCATGTATGGTTCATTGTTATGAATCGGGAGAAACATGTTCTCATATTGATGTTAACAAGAAAGAAACATTCTAATTATACACTAAGATTCTGTACTAGCATGTATAGGTCATTATTATGAGAAACATGTTCTTTTATCAATGTTAGCAAGTGAAGAAACCTGTGGCACTTTCCGGAAGTCAAACATTTTATTTTTTACCAACTACAGTATGTTGCCAATTTTATGCACATCATTCTTAAGCTTTTAACTAACGTGCTTAAATTCAACATATTATTTAACCACGGATTGTATGGAATTGCCAAACGTCCAATTAAGACGAGTCTATCTAAATGAGGGGAAAAGTAAATATTTGATGCGCGTGTTCCGCTCATTTGATAGGACTCTACTTAATTTCAAGGCTAACATACATCTGCAAAAATTGACTTAAATAAAAAAGTTAGTCATCAAGTTGCAAAGATTTTGAAGTAATTTGGTTTCGAAATAGCTATTTCTCCAGTTAATAAGATAAAATTTACAAACTTAAAGGCATTGATTGCTATAGCAACTGGGGTATTTATAGCATATCCTGCAAGTGTGGACTTGATTACGTTGGACAGACTAAACGTGCTCTCAAGCACCGTCTGAAAGAGCCCGAAAAATATGATAAACATAAAGAACTTTCTCGTTCTTTCATTGCTCAACATTGTTGGACTTCTGGTCACTGTTTTGATTTTTCATCTGCAAAGATTATTTGTAAATGTTCTTCGGTTTATGACCTCTATTTCTGGGAAGCTTAATATATTTAGAAAAATACTCCTTCTCTTGTCAATAATTTTTCCAGCACTCCATTTTTTCATGATATTTCGAAGCAATTTCTATAATTGCCTTTCCTGTTTCTTTGGTGTCTCGTACTTTTTTTGACTCCTGGCTTCTGATTGGTTGTCTCTCCCCCTGCTTTGAGCCCAGAGTGTACATACTGTTCGCTAATTGGTTGTTTGATATCTTGTTCCTGTATTCTTATTGGTTGGCCCTCTTCGGTATAAATATCGGTGTCCACTTGGTTGTTTTTACTTCTCTCGCAACTTCTGGTTGTTGTTGAGCTTTTTGCCCTCATGAAGAGGCTCCATTGTAGCCTTGAAATAGCTATATGCTGTATTTTCTTCAATATTGGTGCTTTATTTACGTTGTTTTTTCACCTTAATCATAAAAGTTGACTTACCTGAAAACTGATAGATGCGTTAATTTCCCCCTGCAAAACGAATGTTTGCCTTTCCATACAATATGTGGTTACAGAGTAACTATGTTAGGCAAACCTAATCCGTTAGCATCTGGACGGTTACGCAGATCCGAAACGCAGCACTAAGACGCTGCCAATTTAGAATTGTTCCAACCATATAGTTGTCCAAAGATCCCAATGCACATGATTATGTTGCTTAATTCTGCTCAAAAACCTAATTGGTGGCATTTTAGTGATTATTGTATTAATATGCAACCAAACTACACGCCTGTATTACATTAAAGTTTTTTTAATCAAACACCGAAATTACTTAAAATCAGTTACGTATGCTCAATTGAAGACGCATCATTGAAGTTTTGTTTTAAATGTATTTTTTTCTGTTCTTTTTGGCGTAAGGAAAGAACGAAAAAAATAATTTGATATTTTAGACATTAGAACCAGAAAATACTAATATTTAAAAATAATATTACTATGCAGTGAAAAACATTAAACATACAATTCGATGTTGATAAACATAATGTTTGAAGTATTTTAATTTAGAGCAAAAAAAAAAGCAAAGTTTTCTCCTTAAAAGAAAATTGTATATTAAAAACATATTAAAGTATTTTGAATATAAGTTTTATATTTGCTTTATTTTTTGCACCTTTTACTTGCTTTTCGTCAGCTTAAGTAAATTCTTAAGCAAAATCTAAAGCTGCTTAGATAAAACCTTCTCTAAAAATAGAAAGAGTTCTCTCGAACACAAAGTACAAAATTGAAATACTAAACCTTGCTCATTTTTTTCTTGAACAAAACACAATCTGTCCTTATAGATTATCTTACAACACTGGAAATCGATTTCCGCATAACGAATGTAAAAAAAAAGCGCAGCTGACATAAAAGATAAGTTTAAATAAAAAGAAAGAAAATTGCTGCAGGCTTGAAGACTTGCTTCTTTTTACTTGTGGCTATCCTGTTAACAAGAACGTCTTTTCTGATATTTTTGAACTTCAGAACCAATAATCCTTCAGCTAAAAAAAGGAGAAAGTATAACTCATCCATTTTTTTTTTTTTTTAATGCTCGTAGGCACACATAGGCTTAGCAATATACAGAACTGTTTAAAAATATGCATCCATCATTTTTTATTTTAAACACAGAGAATCAAAATTTAGCACCGCAATAAAAAATAAACTTCTTTAGAATGTACTACTCAAAAAAAGAAAAAATAATAATAATAATAATAATAATAGTAATTTGAATTTTGACACCTTAAATTCAAATTATGTTTTTCGCAATCACGAGTGTTTGTGTGTGGGGGTATGTATGTTGTGTGTAGGGGTATGTGTGCTGTGTGTAGGGGTATGTGTGTTGTGTGTAGGGGTATGTGTATGTGCGTGTAGGCAAGTGTGTTTGTGTCTGTGTGCTGGCATAAGTGTGTGGGTAGATGTGTGTATGAATGCGTGTGTGGGGGTTTATGTGTACGTGTGTGTAGGCTTATGTGTTTATGTCTGTGTGCAGGCATGAATGTGTGGGTAGTTGTGTGTATGTATGTTTTTGTGTGTGCGTGTATGTGTAGGTGTGTGTGTGCAGGCATGAATGTGTGAGTAGTTGTGTGTATGTTTTTGTGTGTGAGTGCATGTGTAGGTGTCTGTATGTATGTGTGTATGTGTATGTGTGTAGGTGTATATGTGTGTATGTGTTTGTGTGTGTGTATGTGTGCGTGTGTGTGTAGTTGTGTATGTATGCGCGTGTGTGTGGGGGGTATGTGTATGTGTGTATGAATGTGTGTGTGGGGGGGTATGTGTACGTGTGTGTAGGCATATGTGTTTGTGTCTGTGTGCAGACATGAATGTATGTTTAGTTGTGTGTATGTATGTTTTTGTGTGTGTGTGTGTGTGTGTGTGTAGGTGTCTGTGTGCAGGCATGAATGTGTGGGTAGTTGTGTGTATGTATGTTTGTGTGTGTGTGTGTGTGTATGTAGGTGTCTGTATGTATGCATAAATGTGTGAGTAGTTGTGTGTATGTTTTTGTGTGTGTGTATGTGTAGGTGTCTGTATGTATGCGTGTGTGTATGTGTGTGTAGATGTGTATGTGTAGATGTATGTGTGTAGGTGTATATGTGTGTGTTTGTGTGTGTTTGTGTGCGTGCGTGTATGTGTGTAGTTGTGTATGTATGCGCGTGTGTGTAGGACATGGTTGCAACCTGGAAACGGCTTTCGCTGTAGGAGCAGCATCGTGAGGAGCCGGTCGACGGTGATGCTGCAGAGGGTGGCGGTGGGAAAATAAAATCAAAGGACATCAAAAAACAGTCAAGTGAGAACAATAAGCAATCGTAATTGCTCAACAAGTGAGAACAATAAGCAATCGTGATTGCAAAAAAAAAAAAAAAACATGTTCTGATGAGAAGCTTGTGAAAATTGAAAGTAATGTATGTTTTTGTTTAAGCTGTCAGACTGGAAACACCACTTCTCATACTGACCTTAATTGACTTAATGTATTGAGTTTTTTATATTTTTTTACACTTTTTACGGTACAAAAAGGAAGGAGCTGTTTTCCTAAAAGAAAAACGTGAAGGTGAGTATAATTGTTAAGTCTACTACTTTAGGTCACTGCGGACAAGGTGAGTCAAGAATAAGAATACTGTTTCTGCAGTTCTCGGGTTGCCGGGAATGCATATAAAGAAGTACAGTGACGTAATTAACGTTAGTACAAACCATATAAATGTTTGAAGACATAGTGCAACAAGGACAATGTGAACTGTGGTGATACCCAATTACATACCAAAACCGAACTGAATGAAAGTGCAGTAAAGGAACTGAGTGCTTTTTTTTCTGAAGGTCAAGGAAAAAAGAACAACTAGGCGAGTCACCATCTCACCATTTTACCGATGAATTTGCTGTGTGATTTTACTAGTATTTATCCGTGGTTTTACCTTTTTTTTATTGAAGTTTTACCGTTTTATTATTCTTAGAAATAAATGTTAAATGAGGATTGTTTCACGTGTTACGGAACTTACGTAAACTCTAAAACTATTGCACTACAACAAAATACCATATGGAACAACAACATCTTTTAATCAATAACAATTTCATTAAGAACCTGAATATTAAATACTGCTCAAATGATACAAAAGTGTTCATAGAATTTTGAAGCAAGCAACTCGTCTAAATCGGTTTTAAAAAACTTTCTACGATAAATCATTTTACATGAACTAAAGCAGAGTTTCCCAAACTGTGGTCCGCAGACTTCCGGGGGTCCACAAGTGCATGCAAGTGGTTCCGTAGTGCTATCCAGCTAAAACGTTAAATGTAAGTGAAATTTAGGGACGAGTAACGATATTTTAGTTGGAAAAGAAAGCACATTTATGATGAATAAATGGTTTTTGGTTAAGCACATGCAGGACACAGCAGCCCCCTTCCCCCCGCGAAACTTTCGAAAGCAAACACAATACACATTAATTAATGTTGCGTACATAAATAAGTTTATATTCCAAAAGATCCAAGAAATAGTTTTGTCCATCCCACTGATTTCATTTAAGACTGAAGGTATGAGAATGTCAAGGAAATAATGGTTTGTGGCCTGCTCAAAATTATTCAAATATTATAAATATGCTCGTAAACACTTTTTTTTTTTGTAACTAAACACCTTTGTACATTTCCTTGTCTCAGTATTTCTCAGTATTTTTTTGAAAATCTAATGATAGTGTCGCTGCGGAGAATGAAATTATGAAGACACTGAACCGCAGAAAAATTGAAGTAAATTTAATAGTCAACATTCAAAATTTCAAGCAAAGGCTGATATAGATCAAATGCTACAGTTTGCTGTCGATTTTGATAACTATGTAGTACCACTGTTTTATAAATTTGTTGCATAATATGCTTGCGTTTATTCAGCAGAATCATTTAAAGTGAAAGTAAACGTTTGACGATTGAGATTTTCATAGAGTCACCACATTTTTGCAATCATCCTTTCATTCTGGCCAAATCGTCAAGGACTTAAATATTTAGTGTTCAGAATATATTGATCTTTATATTATATTAAAAATTGAATCCGCACCTGCTGTACTCTGTTGATGTAGTTAGTATTTGGTGAACTGATGCACATGAGTGGTGAGAAAGGTTGTAGCAATGGTGCAAGTGGAATTACTTGATGTTTTTCTTTGTATTAATGGTAATACTTTTTACTTCCTTTAAAAAAAAAGGAAGTATTGTATTCGCGAAAAAAATTTCACCTAAAAATCGGTCTTAATTTACATTTTGCTCAACTCCGAATTTTGAATGTTGAATTTATTTTTCAGCCCCACCACACGTGAATATACGCCTAGGAACATACAGACACCCGAAATATGCATTTTGACTATCCCCGAGTTAATTACAACGAGTTTTCGCGTAACGTCTGGATGTACATATGTATGTGCGTATGTGTGTATGTATGTCGCATAACTCAAGAACGGAATGTCCTAGAAAGTTGAAATTTGGTACTTAGACTCCTAGTGGGGTCTAGTTGTGCACATTTCCTTTTTGGTTGCATTCGGATGCTCCAGAGGGGATCTTTTGCCCCTTTTTGGGGGGAAATCATTGTTAATTTCGATGTAAACTCAATTGGTAATATAATTCGGCGGACACTTGGCGATATCTCGCCAGTCTTTTAGTCACCAAGTTTTGTTGCCAAGTTGGCGACAAATTTGGCGATTTTTTTTAATTTTTAAATCTGGTTTCAATTTGGCCACTGTTGGTGATATTTAGAGAGTAAACTATTGAATCACATTAAAACTGCCAATAATAAGAAAATGACATTAAATTGGAGTAAAAGGAAGTCATGTGATGCACACATCAGCTCGTTTAGTATAATGATAACATTTAAAGCATTAACAATGCATTGTTTGCGGTGAATGAAACTGTTTGCAGTTTCCGGGGACGGGTGACTGATAGCAAGCAGAGGGCAGGCGGTAGCTCTCTATAATTGAGGCAAACTTAAGGAGACTCCATTGCTAGTTACTCCATTGCTATGGAAACAGCTAAGCTGCCACCGATTTTATACGGAGTAAGGTTACACATTTTTTTACAGTGAACAGCTTCTTTTTATAAAACCATACTAATAAACGTTATATGACTTTGGTTGCTCGCTTCTTCATTTACAGCTCTATAACTTCTTATGTGAATAGAGTTATCGATGTTGAGTTGCCTGATGTAGGTGTTAACGCATAGTTTGAACGCAGAAGATTAGTTATTCGACGTTCAGTGCTGGCAATTACAGGAAATGAAATCTTTATATGCCTTGTTTACTTTAAATCTTCATATAAAAGATTGAGTAACATCCCTATACGAAGGATTGAGCTAAATCCGCATACAAAAGATCGAGTCAAATCTTCATTCGAGTTATTGAATCAAATATATGCTGCAGGAATTATAAACAAGATTTAAGGTGCTTGATGAAGAAATAATCTCTACGTAAAATATACTCTTCAGGAATTATGAAACTGTTTGTGAAGCCTATTATTTTGACCAACCTTATATACTAGGATTCTACTACCTCGCATGGTTCCTTTTTATGATTTGGGAGACACATGTTTTCATATTGATGTTAACAAAGGAAGAAACATTCTATAAAAATATACTGGGATTATGTGCCAGCATGTATGGTTCATTGTTATGAATCGGGAGAAACATGTTCTCATATTGATGTTAACAAGAAAGAAACATTCTAATTATACACTAAGATTCAGTACTAGCATGTATAGGTCATTATTATACTTCGGGAGAAACATGTTCTTTTATCAATGTTAGCAAGTGAAGAAACCTGTGGCACTTTCCGGAAGTCAAACATTTTATTTTCTACCAACTACAGTATGTTGCCAATTTTATGCACATCATTCTTAAGCTTTTAACTAACGTGCTTAAATTCAACATATTATTTAACCACGGATTGTATGGAATTGCCAAACGTCCAATTAAGACGAGTCTATTTAAATGAGGGGAAAAGTAAATATTTGATGCGCGTGTTCCGCTCATTTGATAGGACTCTACTTAATTTCAAGGCTAACATACATCTGCAAAAATTGACTTAAATGAAAAAATTAGTCATCAAGTTGCAAAGATTTTGAAGTAATTTGGTTTCGATATAGCTATTTCTCCAGTTAATAAGATAAAATTTACAAACTTAAAGGCATTGATTGCTATAGCAACTGCGGTATTTATAGCATCTAATGCAAGTGTGGACTTGATTACGTTGGACAGACTAAACGTGCTCTCAAGCATTGTCTGAAAGAGCCCGTAAAATATGATAAACATAAAGAACTTGCTCGTTCTTCCATTGCTCAACATTGTTGGACTTCTGGTCACTGTTTTGATTTTTCATCTGCAAAGATTATTTGTAAATGTTCTTCGGTTTAGGACCTCTATTTCTGGGAAGCTTAATATATTTAGAAAAATACTCCTTCTCTTGTCAATAATTTTTCCAGCACTCCATTTTTTCATGATATTTCGAAGCAATTTCTATAATTGCCTTTCCTGTTTCTTTGGTGTCTCGTACTTTTTTTGACTCCTGGCTTCTGATTGGTTGTCTCTCCCCCTGCTTTGAGCCCAGAGTGTACATACTGTTCGCTAATTGGTTGTTTGATATCTTGTTCCTGTATTCTTATTGGTTGGCCCTCTTCGGTATAAATATCGGTGTCACATAATCACTATTGAATCACATTAAAACTGCCATTAATAAGAAAATGACATTAAATTGGAGTAAAAGGAAGTCATGTGATGCACACATCAGCTCGTTTAGTATAATGATAACATTTAAAGCATTAACAATGCATTGTTTGCGGTGAATGAAACTGTTTGCAGTTTCCGGGGACGGGTGACTGATAGCAAGCAGAGGGCAGGCGGTAGCTCTCTATAATTGAGGCAAACTTAAGGAGACTCCATTGCTAGTTACTCCATTGCTATGGAAACAGCTAAGCTGCCTCCGATTTTATACGGAGTAAGGTTACACATTTTTTTACAGTGAACAGCATCTTTTTATAAAACCATACTAATAAACGTTATATGACTTTGGTTGCTCGCTTCTTCATTTACAGCTCTATAACTTCTTATGTGAATAGAGTTATCGATGTTGAGTTGCCTGATGTAGGTGTTAACGCATAGTTTGAACGCAGAAGATTCGTTATTCGACGTTCAGTGCTGGCAATTACAGGAAATGAAATCTTTATATGCCTTGTTTACTTTAAATCTTCATATAAAAGATTGAGTAACATCCCTACACGAAGGATTGAGCTAAATCCGCATACAAAAGATCGAGTCAAATCTTCATTCGAGTTATTGAATCAAATATATGCTGCAGGAATTATAAACAAGATTTAAGGTGCTTGATGAAGAAATAATCTCTACGTAAAATATACTCTTCAGGAATTATGGAACTGTTTGTGAAGCCTATTATTTAGACCAACCTTATATACTAGGACACTACTACCTCGCATGGTTCCTTTTTATGATTTGGGAGACACATGTTTTCATATTGATGTTAACAAAGGAAATGACATTAAATTGGAGTAAAAGGAAGACATGTGATGCACACATCAGCTCGTTTAGTATAATGATAACATTTAAAGCATTAACAATGCATTGTTTGCGGTGAATGAAACTGTTTGCAGTTTCCGGGGACGGGTGACTGATAGCAAGCAGAGGGCAGGCGGTAGCTCTCTATAATTGAGGCAAACTTAAGGAGACAGCATTGTGAAGTCCTACGCAGATTCTAATCACAGCATTATGACACTGCCACCGAAGGTTTTCCCGAACCATAGTTAATAAATAAACTCCTAATAAGCCATAAAAATACAACTCATATGAAAAATTAACATACTTGAACTTGCATTTGCTGGTGATATATGTGTACTTCAATAAAATAATTGACTTTTTCCGTAAACTAGGTAGTGATGGCAGGCTGAAAGTAGTTTTGCACTTCATTTCCCACCTAAAGAATAAATATTATCAGAAAACATATTTTCCCAATCTTTGTTTCATCACTGGTCTGCCACATTAATCTTGGATCAACTGTGAAAAATAAGATACTGTGAAAAAGGAAAGTCAGCAGAATACTCAAAAGTTCAAAAAATTCGTCTTAGGCATCAAGGAAAATCGTTGATCTTAAGATAATCTTCATTTTTAATTTAAGCAAAACTAAAATGTCCAAAGCTAACTTATAAAACTTACTTTAAAAATTATTTCTTTGTCAGAATTAGATTTCTGTGTTCCAGAATTATTTGGCTTTGATCAGTGATTTATTTTATATAAATTCATGATGTTATTAAATGCTAGAGCTTACGTTGTATTTATTGCACTTATTTATAACTAGTGGTACCCGCACGGCTTTGCCCGTAATAGAAAATTAAAAGGTCTTTTGGTCCGCCTGTATATTTACAAATAATGTATGATGAATTTTCTCACGAATTGGCTTGTGCCCATGTTACGGTTCCACGTTATGATAATTTCGTAATTTACTCATCCATCTTATGATAAATTTGCTTTGAAAACTGGAATAGAAAAAGAACCACATCGAATTTTCGAAAAATCGCTTCGAGTTGCACACCCCCATGCTACAAACTAACTTTGTGCCAAATTTCATGAAAATCGACCGAAAGGTTTAGGCGCTATGCGCGTCACAGAGATCCTGACAGACAGAGATACATTCAGCTTTATTATTAGCAAAAATCAAACATAAAACTAAAAACTAGTAAACTAATTAATTTAATAAATCAGCATTTGTATATTCATTGCATTAAAATGGCCAGTTTGCGAATTTTACTGCACATAGAGATGAATTCTTTAAATTCTTCATATTAAGCTGTCAGTTTCACTAAGTGTTAAGAAAAGCATTTTGATATGTGACAGTGAAAATGAAAAGCATAAGATAGCGAAAATAAAATTTATCTGGAATGACAATGGAACAAATGTAATAAAAGGATAAGTGTTGACAGTTCAAAGCGGCGGGTTTCCAACTGCTCTTTTCATATGCCTCACGGCTATAGGAAAATATAATTTTTTCAGAAAAATAAATTTCACATTCAAAGAGTTTTCAAGATATCTCTTCTGAAAATTATTATCAATTTATTTTGCTGCGTTTTCATTAAGAAAGCAAAATCTACTTTTGATTGAAAAAATAATGATATTTTTTTTGAACTGTGATTGGATATCACTTACGTAAACTTCGAAGGAAAAGAACAAACTTTAAAGAAAATCACAAAAAAAAAGAAAAAAAAGAAAAATTATTTTGAATTTTGACATCTTGAATTCAGATTATGTTTTTCGCAATCACGATTGTGTGTATGTAGGCGTGTGTGTTTCTGTTTGGGGGGTATGTGTGTTTGTGTGTAGGGGATATGTGTATGTATATGTAGGCATGTATGTTTGAAGCTTTTGTCGGATGTCTTTTCATCCATAAGCTCATTATTTTTTGCATTGAAAAAGGCGTTCCCTGTAGCGCCGAAACACGTGTCTGCTGTAATTTACAAATTTGTGCTTCTTCTAACGTTGTTTTGTCTTACTTTAATGTGTGTTTGTGTCTGTGTGCTGGCATAAGTGTGTGTGTAGTTGTGTATATGAATGTGTGTGTGGGTGGGGTTGTGTATGTGTGTAGGCATATGTGTGGGTAGTTGTGTGTATGTGTGTGTATTGTGTGTGTGTGTGCGTGCGTGTTTGTGTGTATTGTGTGTGTGTGCGTGCGTGCGTGCATGTGTGTGTAGTTGTGTATGTATGCGCGTGTGTGTATTGTGTGTGTGTGCGTGCGTGTGTGTAGTTGTGTATGTATGCGCGTGTGTGTATTGTGTGTGTGTGTGCGTGCGTGTGTGTAGTTGTGTATGTATGCGCGTGTGTGTATTGTGTGTGTGTGTGTGCGTGCGTGTGTAGTTGTGTATGTATGCGCGTGTGTGTAGGACATGGATGCAACCTGGAGACGGCTTTCGCTATAGGAGCAGCATCGTGAGGACCCGGTCGACGGTGATGCTGCAGAGGGTGGCGGTGAGAAAATAAAATCAAAGGACATCAAAACAGTCAAATGAGAACAATAAGCAATGAACTAGATAATGCTAATGAACTAGAAAAAATTATGTGAAATTAATTTTTACTATAATTATAGACTAAATATTTAAGTTTTAAAATGCTTTAGTGGTACTAAATTCAGAGAAATCTAACCTGTGTCTTTTTCCTCTTGATTATCAAATCTGAAAACTGGAAGGGAAAACACAAGGAAAACGTGCTTATGCAAAACATATTCGGAACATAATCGATTCGTAATCGATACCTAATTATCTCATGACATGGGATTGGAACAAGCGAAAATAATGTCGATATTTTCATTTGCGTTTTGTCTTTTCCAGATGACACATTGGCATATTTGCTCTGTGTCAACAAGTTCTCTATTATTCAGCTATGGTCTCAACTCCGGTGGTAACAATTTATTGTTCATAAGGTTTTTTGCTATACGTATTTTAAGTTTGATTAAATAAAATTAATTTTATATTCCCTTAAGCTTGTTTCTGAAGCTTTATTTCATTTAAATTGTTTTGCATTTAAATGTATAAGCAATCTAAACATTATAACGATAAAGTAAGAAAAATCAACGTCAAAAAAAGCACAAATTGCCAATTACAGCAGACACGTGTATTGTTATCACGTGTGTGTTTTTGACGTAAAAAACAACGTCAAAAAAAGCACAAATTGCCAATTACGGCAGACACGTGTTTTAGCGTTCCGAAACACGTGTCTTCTGTAATTGGCAATTTGTGCTTTTTTTGACGTTGTTTTTTCTTACTTTACTGTTCAGCACAAAGGTATTTATTTATCTTATTATAACGATACTTTTGGTTTCCGTGCTAAGTTTATAATACGAAACTATCGATATTAAGTATAAGTCCTAAATGTATTTACAGTATAAGTCCTAAATGTATTTACAATACATTTCTTTTGAGAAATCTGTTTCCAAACGGTTATGGAAATATTTTTTGAGCATTTGATTTCATGTGATGTTATCAATAGTTCATACAGGCTTTTCTGCATGTGTAAAGAATCGGAAATTCTCTAAAAACAGTTTGCTCTTTACCTGTAGAGAGTGATCCCTTTTTTAAATGATATTTTACTTATAGCTTTAGCTATTAAGTAATTATATCTATTGTCAGTTAATTCAATAAAACTGTAAGCATCTTAACTAAATATTTATTTTTTTTGATCGTACGTAATAGAGTAGAACAATATGATGATATCATCTAGAACACAAAAACATGTTTCTGGTGATCATTAAAATATACACTTATGTATGAGTTTTGAAGGGAAAAAAAATAAAACTGAAGAAAATACTGAATGATCAAACTCTTTCTTTTTAAACATTACGGAAGATTTGTTTCGTGAAAGATATTAGCCAAATAAGAATGATTAAAAGTTTGATTTAAAACTGTATCATATAGTATAAATAGTCTTAAAACAATTGTATATAATATTTAAATATGTTTTGTCTAGCTTTTGTAAGTTATGTTTAAAATCATATTTAAAAATTGAATATAAGGCTTCGTAAAACAATTACTTATTAACCTTAAAATTGCTTATTCTATTGACTGCCTTTACCCATGCAAAAAGAGTTTCAGAAGGATCATTTTTGAATGAAAATAAAGCAATTATAATATTTCCAATGTGTTTTCGCTAAGTTTAATTATTTGATAAAAGTAATTTTCCGTAAATGTTGCCGCACGAAATAACATGAAGACATTCTAATTCCAGAAATAGAATTTTGCTGCATAATAAAATCGTGACATAACTTGCTTTTGAATCATTTGAGCATATGGCCGAGGAAAACATTCTTGTTAAATAAGGACAATTTATGTGAAAGTGCAAGAAGACTGGAATCGAAGTAAGGCGGAAATTCCAACACTAATTGCAGAAATGTGTTTCGTAAAGGAATGTTGTTGCATTAACCGAACAACAGATTTCCATTGCTCCGCCATTCTATTTAAGCTTTTGAGCTTATGTGTATGCTATTTAGTTTTATCTTTACCATCAGGAGGTGTAATTTTTCTAGTGTTTCATCGCCTCAAAACGGTTACACCAACTTTCCTTAAATGATCATTTAAGTTTAAAGCTTTCTTCGAACACTTTCTGAATTACACTGAAACGTATATTGAATTTTCTTTTCGTTTATTTTCCGAGTTTTTGTTATTATTCTTATTATTCTTATTATTATTCTTATTATTATTATTTTTATTATTCTTCTTATTATTATTTTTATTATTCTTGTTAACATTGTTGTTGTTGTTGTTGTTGATGTTGTTGTTGATGTTGATGTTGTTGTTGATGTTGTTGTTGATGTTGATGTTGATGTTGTTGATGTTGTTCTTGTTGCTGTTGCTGTTGCTGCTGTTGTTGTTGTTATTGTTATTATTGTTATTGTTATTGTTATTGTTATTATTATTATTGTTATTATTATTATTATTGTTATTAGTATTTTTATTATTATTACTATTATTATTATTATTTTGTTAATATTGTTGTATTTAATAGTAGTAGTGGCGTTTAAGTAGTAGTCGTTGTATATAATTATAGTAGTATAGTGTTAGTAGTAGCAGTAGTAGTAGTATTAGTCGTCGGAATAATCGTTAGTAAAATAAATAGACAATAAGCAAGTTGGCAATTATGAATAGTAAATAAAGTTACAACAAAAAGTCACAACGAAGTAATACATGCAAAAAATTATATTTTTTACAAAATCTGGACGAAAGACTATCGAACAATTATATTAAAATTTTCACAAAATTTTCACAGAATTTAAATTTAAAAGTAGAGATGAACTTTTTTTAATATCTACTTTTTAAATTGATTTCTATATACCTACATTTTTTTAACCTGAAAAAAAAGTAAAATAATAGTTTTAGAAAACGGTACAAAGAGGTAATCTGTATAAAATCGTTTGAGAAAAAAAAAAACATTTCATCATTAGAAAAAACTTTCACTTAAGAATAGTAACGTGGAGAAGGAGGAAAAAAGTCAATTATTTTTTTTCTACTTGACGGTATTATTTTATTACATCATGGCTCTATCATTTTAATAATCTGAAAATACATTTATCATCTGTTAGTGGTTCTCATCTCATTGACAATGGTCTTTGGTAAAAATACGGTTAAATATACTGAAAGGAACATATAACTGTGAAATTTAATTGCTTACGTACTTTCCACAAAACCTTTATTTACCAGTAATATTATTTACCTTAAATGAATTATTAATTTTAATGCTCTTTCTACCTTTTAAATAAATTTAATTCCAAAATATTTCCTTTCAGGTCACTTTAAGTACATACCAAGATTTAAAAAAAAATAGAAAGAGAAACATTTATTTTTAACATTTTCTTCCAAAGATGAAAGAAATATTGAAATCTGTCCATATCCCCAAGGAAATTTTCGACGATAGTCCATTTAAACGAGATATAATTCAATTTTCTTTATACTAACAGCAAATCACAGTTTTTTATTAACTTAGTATAACAAAGTTGAAAAGCGGACGTGCAAACAGCGAAAGGGGATTAAAAAGCGCTTTAATCTACAGAGAATTAAAACCTAAATATGCTTTTAAGATATTACTACGCAATATATAGTGATTCGGAGTATTTTTTTTTCTCACTAAGTTAAAAAAGAATGCGAGAAATGTAAAAACATTAATAAACAAAAACTGCACTGTTTATTCTTAATAGTTCTTAATAGTTTATTAAGAAAATTATTAATTCTTAGAGTAAGAAGAATGTCCTTAAAAAGTATTTTTAAAAGAGGTACACAGAAAAGAAATACATCACCTAGAGTCTTGAAATATTCCTTGAAGTGATGTTTTGGTACATTAAATACACCGCCAGCTCAGTCAATTCCAGCCGAGGACTGCAGTTTCGTGCTTATTAGCACTCATCACCCCGGCATAGGAGTGACTGAGCTGGAGGTGGAAAACCTCTTAAGGAAGCCAAGAGTGCCAAACAAACTGGTAGCTAATACAGAATTAGCACTGACCAGACGAGTGACCGAAACAATGGTTCGGTTCAACTCGAATTCTGAAGGGAAAGGCAGGTATATTCAGTAAGTTACCGCCCTATAGCCAGGGCTAAGGCTATAGAATATATATATATATATAAGGCTAATATAATATAATATATATATAATATATATAAGGCTAAGGAAGTTTAAGGAAGTATTGCTTCCCTTCGCAAAAAATAATAGCTGTTTTTCGGTTTGGTTTTATGTACTACTTGGTTGCCACTACCTTTGGTCTTATGCAGTAAAGATTAAACAAATAGTGAAAAATTGATGGAAAGAATGAAAAAAGCTATGAAAAATAACCTTAATACCGCTTACATTATGTTCACAATTAGATAATTTTGCTCTTTCTGAACAATTTTGCACCCTTAACTCATCCATGCTGATTTCTTTACTAATAATAAAGCTGAAAGTCTTTCTGTCCGGAGGATGTCTGGATGTCTGGATGTATGTAGGATGTCTGGATGTCTGTAGGATGTCTGGATGTCTGGATGTCTGTAGGATGTCTGGATGTCTGTAGGATGTCTGGATGTCTGTAGGATGTCTGGATGTCTGTAGGATGTCTGTGACGCGCATAGCGCCTAAACCGTTCGGCCGATTTTCATGAAATTTGGCACAAAGTTAGTATGTAGCATGGGGGTCTGCACCTTTAAGCGATTTTTCGAAAATTCGATGTGGTTCTTTTTCTATTCCAATTTTAAGAAAACAAATATCATAAGATGGACGAGTGAATTACGAAATTATCATAACGTGGAACCGTAATATGGGCACAAGCCAATTGGCGAAATACGAAATTATCATAAGGTGGAACCGTAAAATGGGTACAAGTCAACTGCCGAGAAAATTCACCACACATTATTTGTAAATATACAGGCGAACCAAAAGACGTTTTGATTTTTCTATTACGGGCAAAGTCGTGTGGGTATCACTAGTATAATATAAAGGGTGTTTCTGAACTCTTGGGCAAAACTTTAAGAGGGGATAGTACACATCAGGACAAACAATATTATATTAAAAATAAGGGTCTCCAAACGTTTTCCGAAGCAGAGAGCCGCTTTTAAAGTTTAGGGTCCAAAATTTCAAATGATGATAAAAAACGGAAAAATTGGTCGATTCGTTTGCAGTTTTCGCTAAAATTATTCTTTTTATCAGCACTTTCTTGAAAATAAAATTTTGAAGATGTAGTAAAAAAAAAATGCGGATAGAGGGAGATTTAGACTTTCAAGTTACGAACAATTATTTTTGAACGCTATTTTTGAATCTCATTAAATATTTTCGAATGCTTGGGCTTTAACTTAAATTTTCAGCTCAAAATCAGAATCATTGGACGCGATTAAGTCGCGCAAACGGAACTGTGTTCAGAAGTTGAAATACACTCTGTCACAAAAAAAATGCATAGACCGAGATGGAAACGAGCGATATTCACGAAACCTAAAATGTATGCGGCCTATGACAAGACAAGGAAATGATTAAAAATTCAAAACAATTTTTTTTTTTATTACGAAGTTATGGCACAATAAAGATTACAAAACCATTAGTTGTATAGCCTCCTCCAGCCTCTAGCAAGACAAAACATGGCATGGTAAGGAGTGAAATAGGTTTCCTATGACCACTGGGACTAAATTGGGGTTCATCGTTGAAGATAACATGCCTCCTGTCTGTCACATCCCAGGTAATCAATAAAGCAAAAATCCAATCGACAAAAATCCAAAGTGATATAGTTTTCATTTTGTTTACTCGTTCAATCATTTACGAAATTACTCAAGTACTTTTTATTAACGAATTTCTTTACATTCCTTCATTTAGGAATTCGTTATTTGACTTATTTTCTTATTCAAGAAATATTTTGTTCACTCTCTTTTTCTCCTCTTGCATTAATTAAAAAAATAATTAATTTATGCGTTTACTTAAAATACACCGCCAGCTCAGTTATTCCATCCGAGGACTGCAGTTTCGTGCTTTTTAGCACTCATCAGCGCGGAATAGGAAACATGAGCTGGAGGCGAAAAATCTCTTAAGGGAGCCAAGAGAGTCAAACAAACTGGTAGCTAATGCAGAATTAGCAAACCAGATGAGCGACCGCAGTAATGGTGTGGTTCAAGCAAAGATTGATGGCAAATCTAAGGTATTTTGTAGTAAGTACTTACTACAAAATCTATTCGTTTATTGTTTCTATATATTTTCGTTTATAAAATGATACTTCTATTTTCTGATTATTTTGGTCAAAAAAGTTTTTTTTTTTTTTTTTTTAACCAAATAGAAAATATTTCATGTTTCGCTTTTCCCTAAGAGAAAAAAGTGAACATTTTCACTTTTTTTTTTTTTTTTTGCAGGCACAATTTTACTGCCAATAATAATAATAATAATAATGTTTCAATGCAAGTTTTATTCTAAAACACGATGTTATTTCTTTATATACTGTAACTTTCAAAACAATATTCCATTTCTTTATTTTGAAAAATCTCAGTCAAATTATCTTTTTCACTTCACCCCACATTTCCCTACTTTCCATCACAAGACAAACTTTCTTCCATATAAATTGCATAGACTTTATGCATAAGTAAATAATTAATTTGTGTGAAAACATTAATTTCATGTTTTATTCAGTGTCTGCGTTGACAGCTTTTGGCAGTAGTTATGCACATCATTACCACGCAATGAGTAATCGGAATTAGGAAACTGCTTTTCCCAATATTTGCAACTCCGTGGTTTATCAGCACCATCTAGATCAAATGAAATTCTGCCATTTCGTCTTGTTCTGGAAAGAACGCTTCTATTAAAACTCAAAACCAACGTTTCTATCAAAAGTTTTCCAAGGTTCACTTAGAGACAAGCTGAAAATCTGATGATTCTTTTGATTTACTGTTGGCCAAACATTCTCCGGTGTTACAGATTCATACATACTTACATACATACCCATACACATTTCATTAAAAGTTTTTGTTCGATTGTCTTCGTGATTGGATGACTGCTAGTAACGTGAACAAAAATTGGAATCTTTATCTTCTTTACTAATAATAAAGCTGAAAGTCTCTCTGTCTGTCTGTCAGGATCTCTGTGACGCGCATAGCGCCTAGACCGTTCGGCCGATTTTCATGAGATTTGGCAAAAAGTTAGTTTGTAGCATGGGGGTGTGCTCCTCGAAGCGATTTTTCGAAAATTCGATGTGGTTCTTTTTCTATTCCAATTTTAAGAACAAAAATATCATAAGATAGACGAGTGAATTACGAAATTATCATAACGTGGAACCGTAACATGGGCAGAAGCTAATTGGCGAGATACGAAATTATCATAACGTGGAACCGTAGCATGGGTACAAGCCAATCAACGAGAAAATTCACAATACATTATTTGTAAATATAGAGGCGAACCAAAAGACCTTTTAATTTTTCTATTACGGGCAAAGCCGTGCGGGTGCCACTAGTTACTAATATTCGAGGTTTTAAAGTTGGCTGTATTTAACTTTTAGCTTTTCTCTGAGTGAACTGAGTGCGCTTGAAACAATATCGTTGACGATAGTTTACTTTCCTGTCTTTATTATATCGCAAACAAATAGTTTTTACATCAGAAAGACATTTTGACAATTATGTTAAATTAGAAAAAATGAACTGCATTTTTTAGTAATTGTTTTGTATGCTAATAATAAATTAATAATCGTATTTGAAAATTTGAAAGATACTTTTGTAGAAATAGTCTATTTTTCAGAGTATCTACTATTTGTGTTTTAAAAAGTTAATATTTCAGAAAAACATCCACGTACAAGTAAATGGAAGGGAAATGGGTTACATTAAAACTGAGTTTTGCGATGAAACATTTTTACTCTCAAGTAGTTTTAATCGAAAAATATTTTTTAAATTTTTAGAAACATTTCGTAGTTTATTAATGAGTTGAAATATGACACTTATATGAATTTTAAAAAGTTTTCGTTGGAAATTTAAATGCCTGTAAAAAATCATTTAATTAATGATGCTGACAAAACCTATTTTGATTTTACATAAAATTCTTTAAAATATGACAACTCGTACATTTTATTTTTAAAAAAAACGAAGTTTAAATCATTAGGAGATTTTCAGTGGTTTTAAATTTAGTCATTAAACAACTGTTCTATGTAAAAGTATTTCTTCAGATTGCTTTTGATTTGGGAAATAAATATATAAAACAACATGGGTTAAAACATATTAGTATTCTGAAATAGAAGTAGTATGCAATTTTATTTTCGAACCATTAATTACTAAGTGGAAAAACGTGTCTGCAAATAAGAACAATTTATGACTGCGCAGCCACGATTACAGTCTAAGAAATTTCTGCTTCTAATCCCCGAAATGCGTTTCGTTACAAAGTATTGTAACATTAACCTAACAACAGTTATCCATTGCTTCGCAATTTCGTTTAAGCTTGTGTGATTTCAAACGTTTTCTTTATTTTTTCTGTAATGGCAAGGAAAGTAATTCTTGGTATTTTGAAGTGTGCAATGATTGCAGCAAACTAATTTCGAAGTAATTTCTCTCTGTTATATTTTAACTAACATCGAGTGTATTTTATTCACGAGTGTATTTTTTATCGAGTGTATATATATATATATATATATATATATATATATATATATATACAATTGTGTTTGATGAGGTTGATGCGAAGTACTACTCTTTCCGTATAAATCCTCAATTAGAAACAATTAATAAGGACTTTGGCAAAAGATGAATTTTTTCGAAGCAGAACTTTTTTTATCCTTGATTGTGCAAATGCAGCCTGTATGAAAATGTTTTCTTCTCGGTATAAATTGAGAATAGCTTTATGCATTTTTAAGGAGTAAAAGTTTGTTTTTAAATACAATTTATATTTAAGTCTTACTGGTCGTAAAAAGGCAGAATTAATATATGTTTTGCCACTATGCAATATAACATAAATTAGATTTGGTTTTGTTTAATAATCCGCATGGTCTTTTTTTTTTTCTTGATTTTCTGCAAGTTTAGTCTTTGCATTATTTGCAAATGCTCTCTAAAAACATTTTCAAGCATGATAAGTCAAAAATAGTGCAAATATTTAATGAAATAACTATTTTAGAAGGGAAGAAATTGTGGTAATTAGATACAGCTCATTTTAATAATTAATGTTATTTGTAGAGATAGTAAAGCCTCTCCTAAATTCTGTCGAAGATTTCAGGAACTTAAAAACTCTGCAACGCACTAAATATTTGTAAATTTGCCAAGATTTTTATTTTTGTTTCTTGCAAATAACATGAAAGAAAAAAATATATTTATAAAATTCTTTATATTTTTAAATATACTTAAATTTTTGTATTTTGCTACATTTTCAAATTTTACATTAACTTATTTTAAACGGTGATCTTCAAAAAGAACAGGATAAACTAAGTATGATTAATTTATTTTTACAAACATTTGTATTATAAAAGTAAATACCAATAAATATTGCACTATTGCACCACAATATTGAATAAATATGTTTTCAAGAAAAAAATGGACACATTATGTTATTCAAATTGAAAACATTTGTCACCATTGAATTCCTTTCATCAATTATACTTTTTCTTTTTTCATTTTCGTCATGAAAAAAGGCTCTTTAACTCAATTAATTTATCAAAGATGTTTTATCAGCATAATGCCGAAATTAATATCATTTTCTATCTTTTTTATTTCCTTTCTTTCGCAATTTGATTTAAGAAACTCTTTTATGATTTCGGAGGAGAAAAACCGTTTGAATGGAAATGATTGTAAAGACACTATTCCCAGAGGATGAATATCCCTCTAATCAGGAAATTCTCCTCTTTTGATATCTATTACTTTAAGTCAAACGACGAGCTGAGAATTGGTGTAAGCGCAAAAGCTAATCTAATTATGTCCATGTTCAAGAGAAATACTCCTTTTGAGAAGACCCAAGGGAAGACAGACAAAATGTTGAAAGTTTTTCTCTTTTCCTCTAAGGGGAAAATGTTTTATGTCGTTTTTATTTGAAAAATGTATGATTTCGATTTAAATGTATTCATTGGAGATTCCTTTTATGAGTATTTTAAAATAAACAAGATCTTATGGGGAATATAATAAGTGCGCGGATTTGCAAACTTTTTTTCCCTTCTTCGCCTTACTTTTTGCTTATGAAATTTTGAAAAATGTCTAAAGAACCCCCTGAATATTTAAAATACAACCATTGATAAGTTAAGAAACCTCAGTAATCATTTTTAATTGTATTTTTGGACAAATGTATGATTTAGACGATAGCAATGGTCGACCGCATATTTTTTTTTGTTTTTTGTTTTGTGAAGATTATATAAATATTCTATTAAGTTATTGTTACATTAAAAATGTATCTAATATAATCCGGAAGTCGCATGAAGAACCTGAGATACAACTAACTAAAGTACATTTGAAGTATAAGAAAGTTTTTTATGCATAAATGTAAAAAAATTGAACAGTTTTTGATCAATCGTTTATTTTTAACATGTAAAAACCGTCTAAGCTTTAATGATCTACTTAAAAAATGTTTATACATAAATTATTTTCAGTATCACACTCAAAAGCAAAATCTTGACTCTTGAGTTCTGAGAAAGTGACGCGAAGTCTTCATGAACAGCTAACTAAGTGATCAATCGTTTAATTTTAACATGTAAAAACTCAAAATGCCCTCATGGAAGAGGGCGTTGTAATCAAATACGTAGTTGCTAACGACTTTAGTATTGCAGCAAAAAATGTACTCCATAATGTTGAAAAAATCTCATATATGTTGTAATTTTGATTTATTTCTGACTCTGTGCAATTTTCAAACACATAGAAGTATTCAGTGAAGCCCAGTGGCTCAGTGGTAGCGCATCGCCCTTCCACTCCACAGAGCCGGGTTCTATCCCCGGAACGGGCACGGTTTACTCAGCCGTTCATCCCTTCAGTGGGTCGATAAAATGAGTACTAAGCGTGCTTGAGAACTAAACCCTGGGGGTTCCACGTTCGGCTGACCACCTAACCAGAACATCTGCCTAGCACCCCAGAGCCCTTATTCAGGAATACTGAGATGGGTACAGTAGACCTTGGCCCCCATGGGCTGTCGAGCCACTGGGTTGGGTTGGAGTATTCAGTAGCTCAAGTCCTCATAGGATTGAATCCTTTAAATAGCTGATGAGGAAAACTACTGTTAGACATCAAATAGGAATTTAATTACTGAATGTAGTGTCATAGCATGATACTTTAATAATATTGTTTGACTTGCAGGGAAATGCTTTACTTTGACAAAGCTGAACGATAACTGACCTGTTTTACTGGTAAAGCAAATATAAGGAGAACAAAGAAACGAAAAAATGGTCAACGAGCGCCATTAGCGCTATCTAGTGGAGTTAAGGGTTAATTCTCTGGAGTTAGGGTTAAAATTTTAAGTATCAAAACATCATCAAACAGGTAATTACTTCGTTCAAATGTAGAAACAATTTTCAACGCTCATACATAGACAATGTCATGAAAAAAGCCAACACAAAGATCGGCTACCTCTTCGGACTGTTAAATAAAACCTTAAATAAGACTTAGTACTAAAATAGACTTCTACTGTACACGACCATCATTAGACCTGCTCTCCTTTACAGCATATCTGCTTGGGGGTACGCTGCTAAAACCAACATAGCCAAAATTCAAACCATCCAAAACAGGATTTTAAGAAAAATATTCAAGGCTCTTGGTACGTCTCCAACGCTACCCTTCACAACGACTCTGGAGTTAATTACATTATTGATTTTATCATTGATACCTCAACACATTTTTCACGAAACTTGAAAATCACACCAACCCACTAACTCATGATTAGGTGTTGTACACCTTCAACTCCGGCGGAAAAATCTTCCGTCGAAATCTATGTTCATTCCCTACACATTTCATTAGTCTCCTGTACTAGGACTAGCAACCCTAGTACAGCTGGTGACCTCGGTCACCTGCTCCCCTTCGTGGGAGCTGCTACAAACTGCCAGGTCTGGTCTGACAGTTTTTTCTCTCTAAGTCATAGCATCGTTCATTGTAAAGAATGTATTATACTCTTATTCATGTATTATTCTTTTTCAGGTATTATTATCTTATCCTAGCATTTCTTATTTATTCGGTATTTTATTATTCATTATTATTCAACTCATTTCATCCATTCACACCACATTTAACACATGATGTATAAATGTAAATATGTAAATAGAGTGGCCCTGAAACGACTCCTTTTTTAATTTTTCCTCCCCCCCCCCTCACGATTTCACTCATGTCAACTGCATCACGTCTTATCCTTCATACTGAGTAAAAGAGCTTCGCTCTGGCTCGTTTTATTTACGATCTGTATCTGTAACCGTCATACCTTGACGTACGATTTTCTAGTTTGTAATAGTTCAGTTTTAAGAGTAAAATATCACAAGGTTTTTTGCACAGCCATCATAAAACTATGCAGATTGTTCATGAAATACACCGCCAGCTCAGTCAATTCCAGCCGAGGACTGCAGTTTCGTGCTTATTAGCACTCTTCAGCCCGGCATAGGACTAACTGAGCTGGAGGTGGAAAACCTCTTAAGGAAGCCAAGAGAGCCAAACAAACTGACTTACTGAATATACCTGCCTTGCCTGCAATATTCGAGTTGAACCGAACCATTGTTTCGGTCACTCGTCTGGTCAGTGCTGACTCTATGTTAGCTACCAGTTTGTTTGGCTCTCTTGGCTTCCTTAAGAGGTTTTCCACCTCCAGCTCAGTTAGTCCTATGCCGGGCTGAAGAGTGCTAATAAGCACGAAACTGCAGTCCTCGGCTGGAATTGACTGAGCTGGCGGTGTATTTCATGTATTTCTGCCTTAGCCCTGGCTATAGGGCGTAACTTACTGAATATGCAGATTGTTGTTTATCTTTATGTACCAAGTCGGTTCACTGTTTATATTCTTATATACCAAATTTTTGTGAGAGTAAACGGATTTTGAATAAGGATGGTTCAAATTTTATGTTTCAAATCCCTTTTTTAGTATCTACAGTAACAGTTTATAAGAAAAAGAAAAACAAAATGTGTGACAGCGTGAAATGTTTTCAGAATGAAAGTTATTTCCTTGGAATTGTCTTGATTTGGCTTCTGATTTCCAGAGGTGCATCTACACTTTAACCCTATTAAGGCTTTTTATCAATACGTTTTTCTTTCACCTTTCTGATACCTTCTGAATTATATTTCCTCTTCTTCTGTATTATAGCTTCAGAAAGTAAACCCAAATTTTCAAACATGGGTCCCGTCGCTGAAAGAAGATGATGCCGTCTTTTAGAACAATGCATCTGTGCAAGAAAAATAAAACCTTTATGTTTTTTTTTTTACGTATGCTCGTCTGCGACATTTATGCCATTACTCGACGAGAAGCCCAATAAGATGAAGAAGTAAAATAACAATGAGAATAAAACTTAGCGTCCGTAGAGTTGTTGTTTAAAAACACTCAACAATTCGTTTAATGTTGCGCAGAGGCAGAAAAGAATCTGGTTGGGTCTTCAGCGTTACATTCTGACGATTTTTTTTCATTACTTTGTATCTCGGAGAGGATAACAGTTTAAAGTGTAAATTTTGAACTAATATAATCATCTAAAGTGCTTAAGCTTAAAT
The DNA here is from genome assembly GCF_026930045.1 of Uloborus diversus. NCBI lineage: Eukaryota > Metazoa > Arthropoda > Arachnida > Araneae > Uloboridae > Uloborus > Uloborus diversus. The sequence goes on from NC_072735.1 coordinate 4,316,167, forward strand.
GTTGCGTATTTACTTTTTTGTGTGCAAACGATGATTAAAATTCTTCTCTAAATACCTTGCATACCAAATTAGATTCACGTAAACTGTCTCATGTAAAACTAAGAATGATTGTGAGATCAATATAATCCTTTAAAACGGTTATTTACATCATCATTTTGTTTTAAGGACTTAAAGTACTATTGGGAAAAAATATACATATGCTATAATACTTTCTCCCAAAAATTTCCTTTGGCATTATTAAATACAAAAAAAAAATGTTTGGTTTTAAATAGTAGAGATTAGTTTTCAAAGCTAGTAGTATGATTATTACATAAATAGTAAAGCGTTTGTATTGAAAATTCAATATTTGTTAAGCGTACTCTTTTTGCTGGGAACTAATTCCAAATGATACATAACATACTAATAATAAATGTAATATTGCAATATTTTACTCAAAATCCTATAATTCATGTTCATAACAATCTAAAAAACAAGTTTAAATAATAAAAAAAGTATGGATAATTCTTTTTCGTTAGATCTTTATGATTGATTGAGAAATGTAATTTCAAAGATGTTTCACTCTTTCAGCAGTACATTTCTGTTATTTTTATAGCTATATGTCAAATAATCGTGGTTCTATTTTTTGTTGTGAATATAGCTGTATGCATATATATATATATATATATATATATATCTATATATATATATATATATATATATATATATATATATATATATATATATATATATATATATATATATATATATATATATATATATATATATATATATATATATATATATATATATATGTATATATATATATATATATATAGACAACTAAAGAAAGTTTTCTATGTGAATAAAATATAAAATACACTCGATGTTAGTTAAAATATAACAGAGATTAACACAAGAAATTTCTTCGAAATTAGTTTGCTGCAAACATTGCATACTTCAAAATACCAAGAATTTCTTTCTTTGCCATTACAGAAAAAATAAAGAAAACTTTTGAAATCACACAAGCTTAAACGAAATTGCGAAGCAATGGATAACTGTTGTTAGGTTAATGTTACAATACTTTGTAACGAAACGCATTTCGGGGATTAGAAGCAGAAATTTCTTAGATTGTAATCGTGGCTGCGCAGTCATAAATTGTTCTTATTTGCAGACACATTTTTCCACTTAGTAATTAATGGTTCGAAAATAAAATTGCATACTACTTCTATTTCAGAATATTGCTATGTTTTAACCCATGTTGTTTTATATATTTATTTCCCAATTCAAAAAGCAATCTGAAGAAATACTTTTACAGAGAACAGCAGTGTAATGACAAAATTTACAACCACTGAAAATCTCCTAATGATTCAAACTTTGGTTTTTTTTAAATAAAATGTACGAGTTTTCATATTTTAAAGAATTTTATGTAAAATCAAAATGGGTTTTTTCGAGTCCGCATCATTAATTAAATGATTTTTTTACAGGCATTTAAATTTCCAACGAAAACTTTTTAAAATTCATATAAGTGTCATATTTTAACTCATTAATAAACTAAGAAATGTTTCTAAAAATTTAAAAAATATTTTTCGATTAAAACTACTTTAGAGTAAAAATGTTTCATCGCAAAACTCAGTTTTAATGTAACCCATTTCCCGTCCATTTGCTTGTACGTGGATGTTTTTCTGAAATATTAACTTTAAAGCACAAATAGTAGATACACTGAAAAATAGACTATTTCTACAAAAGTATCTTTCAAATTTTCAAATTCGATTATTAATTTATTATTAGCGTACAAAACAATTACTAAAAAATGTAGTTTATTTTTTCTAATTTAACATAATTGTCAAAATGTCTTTCTGATGTAAAAACTATTTGTTTGCGATGTAATAAAAACAGGAAAGTAAACTATCGTCAACGATATTGTTTCAAGCGCTTTCAGTTCACTCGGAGAAAAGCTAAAAGTTAAACAGTTACAGCCAACTGTATAACCTCGAATATTAGTAACTAGAGGCACCTGCACGGCTTTGCTCGTAATATAAAAAGTAAAAGGTCTTTTGGTTCGCCTCTATATTTACAAATAATGTATTGTGAATTTTCTCGTTAATTGGCCTTGTACCCATGTCGCGGTTCCACGTTATGATAATTTCGTATCTCGCCAATTGGCTTGTGCCCATGTTACGGTTCCACGTTATGATAATTTCGTAATTTACTCTCCTTTCTCGGCAAGCAGGTCAGCATGTTCATTTACAGCGATGTCAACATGCATTTTCATTTCAAACAAATCTAGGAAAATTACTACAAACTCTCAGTGTTTTTTTCAATCACGATTATCTTGAGTAGTTTTATGAAAAGTGGCTTCTCAAGCATGAAAATATCATGAACAAACATAATAATATATAGCATTTGGAGTTACAGTGAAACCTTTCTAAGTTGACCACTTGCGGTGCTTTACTTTAGAGGTCAATTTAAACAGGTGGTCAACTTACAAAGGTTGATTTATATGATAAGGGCTAATTCTGTGCCTGAAAAAAGCGGTCAACTTCGACAGGTAGTCAGCTTACAAGGGTGGTCAACTTCACAGGTTTTACTACGTGGACAATTTTCTTCTGCATGTGAAGGAATTCTTTATTTTATTAGAAACTTAACGAAGAATGGAAGAAAAGTAAAGCACACCTATTTGTTAAACTTTTTTTGTAGGCAAAATACGTTAAAAGGAACATTTCATATTTATTGAGCAATCACGATTGCCTATTGCTTTCACTTGACTGTTTTTTGATGTCCTTTGATTTTCTTTTCCCACCGCCACCCTCTGCAGCAACACCGTCGACCGACTCCTCACGATGCTGAAACTTTAGCGAAAGCCGTCTCCAGGTTGCATCCATGTCCTACACACACGCGCATATATACACGCACACACACACGCATACACGCACACATTACACACACACACAAACACATACACAAACACACACGCATACATACAGATATCTACACATACACACAATTACCCACACATTCATGCCTGCACACAGACACAAATACATATGCCTACACACATACACATACCCCCCTCACACACACATTCATACACACACTACCCACACACTTATGCCAGCACACAGACACAAACACACATGCCTACACACACATAACCCCTACACACAAACACACATACCCCTCCCCCCACACACACAAACACACACGCCTGCATACACACACTGGTGATTGCGAAAAACATAATTTGAATTCAAGACGTCAAAATTCAAATTAATTTTTCTTTTCATTTTTTATTTTTAAAGATGAAATGTCTGTGATGCTAATATTTGTTACTTGTAAAGAAAAGTTTATACAGAAACATGGTAAGTAAAGTTTGTCCCAGAAAGTTTTGCACAGATTTACAAGAGTTGTATCTTTTATTAAGTCCTAAATTTTTTCGTCATGGCACAATATATTTAACTGCGCATTTATTTACAATGGGGTCGTTTCAAAAATTTCAAAAGTATTTTTTTCTGAAAGAACTTGCTTAAAAACATAGTATCTAACCATTTTTTAAATAATTTGTACAAGTTTAATATTTAAAAAAAATTACTTAAATCGTTGCGCTTTCATTGTTTACGTTTCTGTCGTGTGACATCACAAATGATGAAATGCCATTCACAGAGCAAAATATTTAATTCTCATTTTTACTCACGTGTTTTGGCAACTATATGATTGGTAGCAAGCGTAGAGCACAATATTTAATTTGCTTCTTGATTATCATAACGTGAAAACGCGATAGAAAGATGCGCCAAAGAGCATTATTTGTGATGTCATCAAGACCACGCCTTGTTTGCAAAATCGGATATTTAAAACTAGTATGTTGTGGCCATCACGAAACTTTCTTCTATATTTTTCTTTTTTTTTTTTTCTGATCCCTCCCCATGCTTGACGAGGAAGCAATATTCCCAACAAAAACAAAATGACACATACAAAAACTTGACGACTATCCCAATGTCTGAATTACTGCAAAAGCAAAGCAAAGAGCGAAAATTGAAAGTTATTTTAAAAGCCTTGCTTGAATGAATTACAAATATTTTATTTGTTAACAAACATAAGATGGCAACAGATAAAAATTTTAAATCATTGAGATAATATTTCCTATCATTTCCATACAATTAAAATCACGAGAAATACGCAGACGACAACCTCTTACGATTTATCTTTCTTATTGTTGCATTAATAAAAATATTTTTATTCGCAAAAAAAAAAAATTAATTTGAATTCTTAAATTTTTAATTCAAATTATGTTTTTCGCAATCACGAGTTGCGACAGGACCCTACTCATTGGTTACTAATCTACACACTTGTTTCTAGACACGGCTCTTGTCCCTCCAAGTCTACCCTCCTGTTGAATGGAGACGTGTGTATTAGTTGTGTATGTGTAGGCTTTTGTGTGTGCGTAGACCTGTGTGTATGCACGTTGGCGTATGTGTATGTGTGCGAGTGCGTATGTGTATGAGCGTGTGTGTGTGTCTAGGACATGGACGCCACCGACCAGGAGCGGCTACCGGAGGACGGAGCCGCGCCTGCAGGTGGCGGTGGTGGTTGAAAAAGGCACGGAACATCAAAGACGGTCAAATGAGAACAATAAGCAATCGTGATTGCTCAAAAATCAACACCTCTTGGAGCGATCGGCGTCAAAATAGAACCAGAGCCTGTTTACATATGGATTCACATATATTCCAAATTTCAACCAGAACGTAGCATTACTTCTTGAGATAGGGCACTCAAAATGGAAAAAAAGAACGGGTGATTGCGCTACCCCCCTTTTAGCTGTTGACACAAAAATAAAATCAGTTCTTATACCCACTAAGGGCTACTTGCCGATAAATTTTTCTTTCATTCCGTTCATTATTTCTTGAGATACAGCAGTCACAATTGACGACAAAAAACGTTCTACAGCTCAACCCCCGTTTGAGTTATTGACACCAAAATTGAATCAGCACCTGTTCCTGTTAATACCAACATATGGACCAAATTTTGTTTGATTCCGCCAGTAACTTCCTGAGGAATAGCAAGCACGCGTAACTCGAAAAACGTCCCATTGCTCCACCCCCCTAGGAGGAATTCGCGCCAAAAATTAATGGGCACAAGTTCACATAGGGGCACATATGTGTACTAAATTTCGTTCGATTTCATGCGGTAGTTTTTGTTGTAGAGCGACCACAAAAAACTGGTCACACACAGACGTGACACACATACACACACACACACACACAGACAGACAGACATTTTCCAAAAATGGTCGAAATGGACTCAGCACACCTCAAAACGTTCGAATCCGTCAAAATTCGAAATTCGAAAATTTGCACGAATCCAATACTTTCTTCTATATATTAGATATAGAAGAAAGTAAAAAATAATAATTAAAAACTAACTGTTGGGAAAACGAAAGAATTTTCTGGGTCTATGTTATTTATTTATTTATTCATTTATTTATTTATTTTTATTTATTTATTTATTTATTTTTTTGCTTATTCTATTAATTTCAGTGACTAAAAGTAGTGCTTTTTACTGAAGGAAACAACCCCATTTGAAAGTTTTTGCTGTCATGAGGGTCCTATACATTCATTGTTTTAAGGCAAAATATTTGTAAAACAAACATCTAGAAAAAAAGTCGGTTTTGATAATCATTTCAATATTTGGGGAGGGGGGGGGATACCCTGATGAGTCTATCCTATCCAAACCATCAGAAGTATGTTAATGGTTATTATATTGCTCCTTTCCTCTTCAAATAAAAATAATGGCTGCGAAAATTTCGAAAACTGAAATAAACTAGTATGTTGTGGCCATCACGAAACTTTCCTCTATATTTTTCCTTTTTCTGATCCCTCCCCATGCTTGACGAGGAAGCAATATTCCTAACAAAAACAAAATGACACATGCAAAAACTTGACGACCATCCCAATGTCTGAATTATTGTAAAAGCAAAGCAAAGAGCGAAAATTGAAAGTTACTATAAAAGCCATACTTGAATTAATTACAAATATTTTATTTATTAAAAAACATAAGATGGCAACAGTTAAAAATTTTAATTTATTGAGATAATATTTCCGATCATTTCCATACAATTAAAATCACGAGAAATACGCAGACAACAATCTATTACGATTTATCTTTCTTATTGTTGCATTAATAAAACTATTTTTATTCGCAAAAAAAAAAAAAAAAAAAAAAAAAAAATCAACACCTCTTGGAGCGATTGGAGTCAAAATTGAACCAAAAACCTGTTTACGTATGGATTCACATATATTCCAAATTTCAAACAGAACGTAGCATTACTTCTTGAGATAGGGCACTAACAATGGAAAAAAAGAACGGGCGATTGCGCTACCCCCTTTTTAGCTGTTGACACCAAAACAAAATCAGCTCTTATAAGGGCTACTTGTCAAAAAATTTTTGTTTGATTCCGTTCGTTATTTCTTGAGATACAGCAGTCACAATTCACGACAAAAAACGTTCTCTAACTCAACCCCCGTTTGAGCTATTGACACCAAAATTGAATCAGCACCTGCTCCAGTTAGGGGCAACATGTGGACCAAATTTTGTTTGATTCTGCCAGTTACTTCCTGAGGAATAGCAGTCACGCATAACTCAAAAAACGTCCCATTGCTCCACCCCCTTCGAGGAATTTGCGCCAAAAACCAATGGGCACAAGTTCACATAGGGTCATATATGTGTACCAAATTTCGTTCAATTTCATGCGATAGTTTTTGCTGTAGAGCGGCCACAAAAAACTGGTCACACACAGACGTGACACACACACACACATACATACACACACACATACATACACACACACATACATACACACACATACATACACACACACATATATACATACACACACACAGACAGACAGACATTTTCCAAAAATAGTCGAAATGGACTCAGCACACCTCAAAACGTTCGAATCCGTCAAAATTCGAAATTCGAAAATTTGCACGAATCCAATACTTTCTTCTATATATTAGATATAGAAGAAAGTAAAAAGGGCTTGCCATCTCAAACTAGTATGTTGTGGCCATCACGAAACTTTCTTCTATATTTTTCTTTTTTTTTCTGATCCCTCCCCATGCTTGACGAGGAAGCAATATTCCCAACAAAAACAAAATTACACATGCAAAAACTTGACTACCATCCCAATGTCTGAATTATTGCAAAAGCAAAGCAAAGAGCGAAAATTGAAAGTTATTTTAAAAGCCTTGCTTGAATTAATTACAAATATTTTATTTGTTAACAAACATAAGATGGCAACAGTTAAAAATTTTAAATCATTGAGATAATATTTCCTATCATTTCCATACAATTAAAATCACGAGAAATACGCAGACGACAATCTATTACGATTTATCTTTCTTATTGTTGCATTAATAAAAATATTTTTATTCGCCAAAAAAAAAAAAAAAAAATCAACACCTCTTGTAGCGATCGGCGTCAAAATTGAACCAAAGCCTGTTTACAAATGGACTCACATATATTTCAAATTTCAACCAGAACGTAGCATTACTTCTTGAGATAGGGCACTCAAAATGGAAAAAAAGAACGGGTGATTGCGCTACCCCCTTTTTAGCTGTTGACACAAAAATAAAATCAGTTCTTATACCCACTAAGGGCTACTTGCCGATAAATTTTTCTTTCATTCCGTTCATTATTTCTTGAGATACAGCAGTCACAATTGACGACAAAAAACGTTCTATAGCTCAACCCCCGTTTGAGTTATTGACACCAAAATTGAATCAGCACCTGTTCCTATTAATACCAACATATGGACCAAATTTTGTTTGATTCCGCCAGTTACTTCCTGAGGAATAGCAAGCACGCGTAACTCGAAAAACGTCCCATTGCTCCACCCCCTTTGGAGGAATTCGCGCCAAAAACTAATGGGCACAAGTTCACATAGGGGCACATATGTGTACTAAATTTCGTTCGATTTCATGCGGTAGTTTTTGTTGTAGAGCGGCCACAAAAAACTGGTCACACACAGACGTGACACACATACATACATACACACACACACACATACATACACACAGACAGACAGACATTTTCCAAAAATGGTCGAAATGGACTCAGCACACCTCAAAACGTTCGAATCCGTCAAAATTCGAAATTCGAAAATTTGCACGAATCCAATACTTTCTTCTATATATTAGATATAGAAGAAAGTAAAAACTGGTATATTATGGGGGGATAACGGTGGTAACATTTGGGTTCAGGGGGTCATTTTGCAAATGAATGAGCAAGAATGAGATCAAAAACATTGTGAAGGTTTATTTATTATTTTTTTTTCCTTAGAGTATTATGGTTGCAAAGGAGAAAAAAAAGGTTAAAACTAAGTGTGAAAAAACTGATAGTACAAATGATGCAATATGAAATTATCTTATTATTTGCAAATTTTTGATTTTATTCACCATCAAAAATATGCAAAATATTTTGAGACAGTAATTATAAGCAAAAAAAAAAAAAAAAACCTCGATTATGCTTCTATATGCATGATCTTATTTTACTGTTCAGTATAGTAGCGAAATACATTACATTAGCGCAATTTTTTAAGTCATTTTCTGTAATTTGTCGCTTATACTTATTTGTTAAAATAAGAAATTGCATTACAAAGCCAAATAATTTGAAAACAATAATTCATGTTTAAATTTCAAGCATTGTTTAAAGAAATACCTATTATATTTCCTGTCTCTCTTTTTTTAGTATTTTCTCATTATAAGAAAAGGACCTATCAAACAGAAAATACATTTTAATAAGTGCTTTTTCTATCAAGGGAAAATAGCTCTTCTGTGCCACATGTTGATCCCTTGAGATGTTTTAAGAGGAAAACGCTGTTCAAAATGGATGTAATTAAATTTGCTTTTACACTAACATCAAACTGTAGAGCTTTCATTTAATTCAGCTTTTAAGAACATAAAAGTAAACATTTTGCTGATTGTAGTATAAAACTCCTCTTGAGGAATTCTGTTTTTATTTTCCATCTTTATAATGACTTTTTTTTTTCATCAAGTAATGGAAATTCTATTATGGTTGAAATGAATATGCAACTGAATGAGAGAAAATGAGAAAAAGAGAGAACTATTTAGGGAACAGAGTTTTTCATGAATAATGAGCGAAAAATGTTCGTTTGTATTTTGCATATTCAGTGTATTTAGTGATAGAAAAATACCGTAATAACCATAAGAAATTCAATTTTAAATACAATAAGTAATATAATGTAAATATTCAAAAAAACAATATTGCAGGTTACTTTTGATGGCCACTGAAGCTGCACAAAAGCAGTTTATAGGAAATTTTGCATATTCAGTGTACTTAGTGATTGAAAAATATCATAATAACCATAAGAAAGTCAATTTTAAATACATGCAGGTTACTTTTGGTGGCCACTGAAGCTGCACAAAAGCAGTTTATAGGAAATTTTGCATATTCAGTGTATTTAGTGATTGAAAAATATCATAATAACCATAAGAAAGTCAATTTTAAATACAATAGGTAATATAATGTAAATATTCAAAAAACAATATCGCAAATTACTTTTGGTGGCCACTGAAGCTGCACAAAAGCAGATTATAGGAAAGAAAACAATAAACAAAACAAGCAAGTTTTTGAAATTCTAGATGTTCTTTGAAATTTAATGCTAAATTAAAATACACGATAAACAAGCGTGTTTTTTTTTCTTATCTAACAGATCTTTTCCTGATTTTTTCCCTTCTTTTTTAGAATGTGTTAATTACAACAGCAAAACTGTATTTAAATATGAATTCTTCATCTGTTTCAATACTTTATATAAGCTTTCTAATGGTTATACCGTTTATTCATTTATTAATTATTTTGTTTAATTTATTAAGATAAAATTTTAGCAAAAATCTTTACAAAAGCAGATCTGTTTTATTGGATTATGTATTGAAATTATTCGATTGAGCGGGGATCATTAATATTGAGTCTATATAGAGAAATATTTGACTCAAAAGGTTTTATTTGTTACAATATTAAACGGGGCTAACAGTATATTTCAAACAATTACGTTCTCTTCACGTGAAAATGAATTTTAATGATAAGCTTTTGCCGATGTGGTAAGTCTTACGCTTTATGTAAATTTTTTGCAACTCAAAATATTATGGAACTGAAAACATATTTCACAGAAATAGAATTAAAACTAAACTTTATCTTTAAATGAAAATGCAGTTTGTCAATATGATTTTACCTATTTGTCTCTGACATCACAAAACTGTACATAATGTTGTGACAAATAAATGCTTCCAGACTTTTTCCTAAAAATAGCTTTAAATTGTCCGCTATTGGATTTAGTTTGTGGCTCGAAAATATTTAAAAGAGCTATGCAACATCAATGATATTCAACGAGGACTTCTTGTGGGTATCACGTTCAGAATTATTTGAAAAAGAGGATTGAGTTCATGAGTTTAAGAATATGAAAAAAAAAAAAAAAACTTATAGTAGGGAAGTGTGGTTAAAGTGAAATAGTAGGGCAAAGTGAAATGGTGAAATAATTACCTTGCTCTAAGCGCCACCTATCTGGTAATATTTTTACTATATAGTAGCACATGTAATCTATTCTAGTCAGTAAAAGAATACCACTGAAGATTAAAATATACGATAGTACAGGCAATTTTCAAAAATTGATATTTATTTTGTAATATTTCGTTTGTAATAGTTTGTTTAAATATTTTCTACAATCAGTCAAGTGCATTTTTTAGTAAACATCAACTTATTTCTCTCAGTTTTGTATTAGTTCTTGCCATAATAATCGCGATTTAAAAATTCGGATGTTTAACTTGCACATTTGTCAGTATTAAAGGGAAAATCAATGCGGTCAGCACAAATAGTTACAAAGGTTTTCATGAAACGAAAGATTAGCTAATCGTCACAGTGAATACGGCTTTGCTACTAAAAAATACCGTTTAAAATATTTTAAGACGTGGAAATAGCTAATTAAAAAAACTAATTTTCTGATAAATAAAAAAAAAGTGATTAATAAAAAAATTTTATATTCTATTATACTCTGGGCCTTAATAACGATTTTTTTTCTTTTACAAAACTTTGCTTACTTCCTTTCTTTGAGATTTATATGAACAGTGTAAAGTCAATAGTTTGAAATTAAATAGCAAAAAATGTTATGCTGAGGCGAAAAAAATGATACAGACCAATGTAAATCATGAAATCAAAAGATTTAAATTTTCACATGAAAACCAGGGATGTTCTTCTTTTTGTTTCAAGCGCTCAACGATGCAGTTTCTCTTTCAAAAAAGCACAAAAAGGAAGAAAGAAAAACAGTCGTCGCTCTAGGGCAGTACGAAAGCGTTCAGAAAACCATTTACTAAAGAAGCAATTTTGTAGCACGAGTGATGGACTGCGTTTTAAGCGAGCGACACAAAAGACTCAACTGAAACAGCCAAGAATCTCACATGAATTTTTCTGCTGAAGAATGCGGTAAAAAATGTTTTGCAACGTCTGCTAGAGCATCATAATGTGGGGAATGAACAATTCGAATCGTCCAGTATTATGTGTTAGGAATGTTTTCCGAAGAAGTTCCTTAGAAGTGTGCAAGCAGAAGTAAATAACACAAACGTCTGTGATTTTATTCATAAACTAGTGGTACCTGCACGACTTTGCCCGTAATAGAAAAATTAAAATGTCTTTTGGTTAGCCTGTGTATTTACAAATAATGTATGGTGATTTTTCTCGCCAGTTGGCTTGTACCCATGTTACGGTTCCACGTCATGATAATTTCGTATCTCGACAAATGGCTTGTGCCCATGTTACGGCTCCACGTTATGATAATTTCGTAATTTACTCGTCCATCTTATGATATTTTTGTTCTTAAAATTGGAATAGAAAAAGAACCGCATCGAATTTTCGAAAAATCGCTTCGAGGTGCACACCCCCATGCTACAAACTAACTTTGTACTAAATTTCATGAAAATCGGCAGAACGGTCTAGGCGCTATGCGCGTCACAGAGATCCAGACATCCAGACATTCTCCGGACATCCAGACAGAGAGACTTTCAGCTTTATTATTAGTAAAGATAAAGATAAATATAAATAAGTTAATTTAATTACGACGCTATTTTTACGTGAGTAAACTTTATATTTTTGTAAAAATCACCTCATAAAAAGTAGTATGGTAAACCTGTAACCTGCTGACCACCCTCATAAGTTAACCTACCTGTATTGACCACTTTTGTCAGGCACAAAATTAGTCCTACATCATACTTTCATATATATCAACCTCTGTAAGTTGAATTTATATTTAAAAAAAGGACTACTGAAGTACTGCATCACAAGTAGTCAATTTACACAGGTTTCATTGTATATACAGGGTGCATCAGTACAGCTTTTAGACTTTCAGGGCAGTGGGATTTGTGTGTTCTTGTGATTTGTGTCGTCACTATCGCGTCAGGAAACGTTTCCGACCATGCATTGCTAAGTGATTTCCCATAGTTTAGGTGCACTCTATCTGCCCTGAAAGTCTGTAAACGTTGTACTGATACACCTTGGATACATCTTTTTAAAATATTCTTTACGAAACGTATACACAAATTGCTAGAGATTAGTGCGCTGACTTGTGTGCTGCATATTGTTCCAATTAACCATAATTAACTTCATTGCTAAATCAAGAAATGAAATCGAATTAAAAAAGAAAACTGACAAAAAATGAAAAGAAAAAAGAAGACACATGTTAAAACGAATTAGCATATATATTTATTTTTAAAAACTGCTTTATTTCTTAGCTTTCTTATCTTAAAATAGAAAAATTAAAAGAAAAGAAAAAATTCAAAATCGAAATGTGTTTGCAAAAGAGTGTCATATAATACTATAAGAATACTTTTCAACTAATAAAATTCAAGAAAAGATTTTAAATATGCATAGTAGCTAAAATAGCCGTATTGTCGAAGTAAAATAATAAATATCCAAGCATTAAAAACTAAAAATGAAAACTTAAAGATAAGCGGGATGAAACAGCGGACAGGCAGTAGTTAAATACAAAAATAAAGAAGAAAACAAAACCATAAGAAGGATAAAACTAATTATAACATAAATAGTGCACTTGATATAAACCTTTAACAAAAGAAACCAAAAAAAACGATTTTCTAAATGTATTCTTCTTTATCTTTATCTTTACTAATAATAAAGCTGAAAGTCTCTCTGTCCGGAGGATGTCTGGATGTCTGGATCACTGTGACGCGCATAGAGTTTAGACCGTTCGGCCGATTTTCATAAAATTTTTCACAAAGTTAAGTTGTAGCATGGGCTCGTGCACCTCGAAGCGATTTTTCGAAAATTCGATGTGGTTCTTTTTCTGTTCCAATTTTAAGAACAAAAATATCATAAGATGGACGAGTAAATTACATAATATTATAACGTGGAACCTTCACCATACATTATTTGTAAATATACAGGTGAACCAAAAGACTTTTTAATTTTTCTATTACGGGCAAAGCCGTGCGGGTACCACTAGTGTGAAAAAAATGCTACAAAAAAAGTAAAATAAACTATTCAGAAAATCTGGATTTAAAATGATAATTTAATGAATGAAAAAATGTGCAAGTAAAATGTGAGAAATAAAAAAAACTAGAGAGATTTACGAGGAAAAAGTAATGACAAACAATGAATGGAAAAGCGAACATCCAAATACCTTCTTCAAATCGATTGTTCTGACTTAATGTACATAAATAATTTTAATTGATACACGAATTTTAATATTCTCCGTTTTCATTTTTTTTTCTTTTCCCCTTAGGGGTAGTCCACAACGGATGTTGCAATTTTTTTCAACGAATTTGACCCATTCTCCTTTTCTCACAAAGGATAATTTTTCACCTTAACCCTCTTTTCCCTTTGTCAAATGTCACGAAGCATATTATTATTTAAAAAAGTGAGAAACCTCCTTTCTTGTGACTGCTTTCCATCCATTCGTCAGAACCTCACAATTTCATGACCCCCCCCCCCCCCCCCCCGCTGCCTTCAATAACAGCATTTTATCATTTTTGGACGATCCCTTGTTTAAAAGAGTGGGAAATTATTACACATGTTCTCTGCGTTTTAATGTTCTTACACATAAAACATTCCTGTAAATAATTCTTTTGAAGTTATTTTTCTTAATCTTACAGTTGAATATTTTTTCGTGAAGTACTGTATGTATCTTTTTGCATAAAAAACTTCTCCAGACTGCAATTTAAAAGAAAAAAGGAAAGACGAAAAAGCAGAATTTAAAATGCACCCCCCCCCCCCCCAAAAAAAAAAAGTAGCTTTTGGAAGAGGCAGATTTAAAACAAAATGTATTAAGAAGAAGAAGAAATCAAAAAGGCATGCATGTACACATGTAAGAATTTTTTTCTTGAGAGACATTTCACTGATGTAATTTAAGTAATAACATTCAAAAAAGAAAAAAAAGGAAGAAAAAAAGTTTTAAATTTTTACAAAGAAAAGAACAAAAAAACAGTACATTCTTCAAGTTAGCACGGGAAGTTTTACAAAAATGGTAAACGCATTAAGCTAAGTTCCGCAAAAACCCATTTAAACCACAGAAACTTCTCTACTTTAGATAAGGACAATTTTCGGAAAATTAGGCCTGAGAAATTATATAATGAAAGCAAGAGCAACAACATTTTGTTTATGTGCCTCATTAATGTCTTGTAGGAAGTTAATCCCACTAAAGACTTCTGCAGCTACTTCCAGCAGCTGAATAATGTGCTCACATTAAGCTTTGTTAAACCACAGCGTTCAAAGATAAGAGCTAATAGTTTTGAAATGGTAGCATTAGTTTAAATTTTGCAGGCTTTAGAGAAAATAAATGCAAGAAAGAGAGGAAATCTGTTGTTGTTTTTTTTTTTTTTTCTTTATCCTTGACATTTTTTTTTCTTTTTTTTTTTAAGTTTACGTTCGTCCAGGAGATTTTTTAGTTCAAATAAAGTTGCATTTATTTTTAAACTAGCTGCGTTGCCCGGCTTTGCCCGGTTTACCTTGAAAATAAAAATTGTGTCAAGGGACGTATATTCAACATTCAGGCGTAAAAAATAAATAAAAAAAAAAACCGTACGTGCAATAACAGCATTTTATCATTTTTGGACGACCCCTTGTTTAAAAGAGTGGGAAATTATTAAACATTTTCTCTGCATTTTAATATTTTCACACATAAAATATTTATGAAAATAATTCTTTTGAAGTTATTCTTTAGAGAAAATAAATGCAAGAAAGAGGGGAAATTTGTTTTTTTTTTTTCTATATCCTAGACATTTTTTTTCTTTTTTTTTCAGTTTACGTTCGTCCAGGAGATTTTTTAGTTTAAATAAAGTTGCATTTATTTTTAAACTTGCTGCGTTGCCTGGCTTTGCCCGGTCTACCTTGAAAATAAAAATTGTGTCTAGTGACATATATTCAACAATCAAGCGTAAAAAAATAAATAAAAAATAAAAACTTCACGATTTCCCTTCCAAACAATGACGACAGATATATTAGAATTAGAAATAAGAAATTAAATCCGGAAAGATGGATTTAAAATGCGTAACCATGGAAACACAAAATAAAATAAGTTTAAGTATTAAAATGCAAAAGAAAATGATTCAAAATTTGAATGGAATCGAAATTTTATAAACTTGATTTAAAAAGGCTTGTAGCTTTTTTTTCCTTTCGAGATAAAAGCTTATTTTTTCGACCATAGGTCGAGTTAGATCTGGAGTAAAAAAGGTCGCTTTTTCCAATGGCGTCAATAAGAAAGCTGTGGGACAATTCCTTCACTTTTTATTGATTTATTTAATGAAGAAAGTAGTGCCTAAATTTCAGCTAAGCCTAAAAAAATTCGAGCTAAAAACGCAAATAACTCCCGCCGTAATAAAGTTAGAGCATTGAAACAAATAGCGTAGATCGCGAAAAATTCTACCCTTTCTAACGATATGTAATATTAATATGTGCAAGTAATTTTTCTTTCCAATATTTGAGAATTTATGTGAAAATTGGACGTAAATTTGAATAAAAGAATAACTATTTATCGAATTTTATTCGAACTTTTCTGCAAACCTTTTCAGGAATTAAAGGAACAAATTGTGAAAATTTCAGCGCAATCGACCGGGTAGTTCTCGAGTTTTGCGAGTTCAAACACACAGACGCTTTTGGAGTACTTCATTTATACTATGTAGAGATGTATCGGGTCCTACTCGGCATGTAAAGACCTACTTTACGTACAGCTACGGTAATAAAATTACCTCTCTTTGCGCAGAACTAATTTCCTGTGACGATCATTCGCAAACAAAACCCCTATTACTAGAATTCAGGTCATGCTTAAAATACAATAAAATTTTTAAATAGTAAGCATTGTACCACAAAGCATAGGAAAAAAATAAATGTTTTTATATAATTTTTAAGATTTGAAATTGATTACATTTACGACACCGAAACGTGTTTTTCCGAAGATAATTCACATTCTCCGAAGCTATTAAGAATTGACAGGCATTATATGAATAATTTTAAATGTTTTAGCCAGCAGGAAAATCATAAATTTCTTCAACTACCGTTACACCCCAGTACATGTTGAAATTCTCTGAACAAGTGCTTATAAAACTTAATGCGGGGGAGTGATCAACAGAAATGGTAAACAATTTTGTTAAATAATTTCTTTTATATTTTCTTTTTTAGAGTTACTTTAGACTTGACTATTTTTGACGGATCCACCAACGTACCATGGACACCAAAATGTATGTATTTCTTTAAGTCTTCGAAATTATTTGCAAAAAATACTTATGGCTAGAAAAAAAAAAAAAAAACATAAGCCAAAACAAAAGTAAAATCCTGAGAAATACGATCATTTAAATGATGAGAAATATGTGTGGTAGTGAAAGTCTTGATCACCCGCTAGAAAGTTGCTTCATTTATTTCAATATTTAAAGGTTCTAATAGCATTGCTTATAGAAGCGTATTGCTTGCGTCGACACCCAAGTCCATAACATTAATAATGTCATTACGATTGAATTATTGCCCCTTAAGCTTTCATTTAATGCTTTAAAAACCTGCATTGATGATTTTCACGCATGCAAGAATTGCATCATCACATGCTAGAAGAAGAAGAAAAACGAACGAAAGAAGCTACACACTATATACACAAATATAAGTGCGGATACTTTTAACTCGATGAAAACATCTGAATAATAAAATATAGCTAATCCGAATTATATAAAATCCATATTATAATTTTTAAACTTCAGTCCCTAACTATTATGGACCCGAAAAGTAATGATTTGTTTTCTTTTTTTAAAAACATTTTAGTCAACAATTTTACCGTTCCTTTGCATTTATCTTTGTTATGAACAACCTTTTAAAGTTTAGTGCATAAAGTTTCAATTCCAGGTGAACAACAATCGATTTTAGAGCAACATTTTGGAACATGACATTTTGGATATTGAACACATTTTTAAATTATTCTATCACATCTAGATTGGAATAAAGGTAATTCAGATCTTTCAATGTCAGGTGAGAATGGTGGCAGCAGCAGCCCACCACAGCTCATTGACTTTTTAAGGGTTTGTCTTGAGCAGTGTGATCTTGCATTGTCACGTTTCAGGGTCACTCCTTTTCTCCTAATAGTGGAATTACCTCGCTACAAATCGCATCATCTAATGTATTTTTCTTCCAATCTCTAAAACACTTTTTATGAGACACAAATTGGAAAATGTAGCTTGTTTCCAAAATGCCATTTCAAGGTTGATTGCTCCAAAAATTAAATAGCCACATTCAAAATTTTTACTCCAAAAATAAGTTCATTTTTATGTATCCAGTATTGAAAATTAGCATCCTAGATGGCAAAAAGCAGTCGATAATAAAGGAAATGACATCTTTGATTTAAAAAAAAAAGTATTATTATTATTATTATTATTATTATTATATTGTTATTATTTTGAAAAATAAGACATTACTTTCTTGTACCTAATAATTAGATCAAGTCAACTGGTCATTATTTTTCATTAAACGTTTTCGTTATACGTTAGATAAACAATTTTTTTAAAACAAAGCAAACTTAAACAATAAGATTAACATAATCAATTCAGAAACAACTAAACAAGAAGGTCCGTCAGGATCATAATGAGCTTCTTTCCCTTATACCAATATCGACCATTGTAGCACCTGACCAATATGCTCAAAATTAGCTAAAATCACAAATCTTTTCGAACGTAACTTTTTAACCGTTTAACCTGATTTCTAGAAGAAAATATGCCTCCATCATCTGAAGTAATAGATGCGCAAAAAATAAATAAACAAACAATTTAGGTCGCTTCACCTTTTAAACAAAGCAGTTAATTATCTTTTTTTCCATTAAAATAATCTCCAATCGTTTTCAAAAAGGAAGAAAAAAACAAAGATGGAAAAATAATAAGCACATTCTGGCAAAATTAAAAAAAAAGTTTGTTTTTCCCCTGTTGTCATTTTTTTTAATGCGTATATGTGCTTTTTAAACAAATTTAAAAAAAAATACAGTTTAAAAAAAATGTATTGTAAAAAAAAAACATTTGCGCATATCTTTATGTTGAAACATAAAGGAATCCGAATTTCTACGCCAAATACTCATAACCTTTTGCTTGAAAGTAAAAACAAATCTTACCGATAATAATTATTTCAAATAAAAAACTATGACTGAGGAGTCGGAGTCAATCTCATTTTGGAGTCAAGAGTCAGATTCGGGAGTAGAAGGTTTTTAATTCAAATACCCTTTCCCTTAAAGTCCGCAACTCTGCCATTGTTTGTGGAGTCGGAGACGGACTTATTTTTTGATAAAGAGTTCGAAGTCGAAGACTTTAAATTTTCAAAAGTCAGAATTGGTCATTTCCCTCCGTATCGAACTGTTTGCCAAAACTACGGAGTCTGTGTTGGAGTCGTGGCGTCGGAGTCCGACAAATTTTTGAGTACAGAAGTCGGATTCGGAGTCGACTGCCAAGGAGTCGGAGTCGGGATTGTTCATCAAGCGTTGTGTTCAAATTAAAAAAAAATGTTTGAAGTTAATCTGCCTTTAATTTCGAAATCATATACTTGCTTTTAGTTTCCCGGTAGGCGCTAATGATAAAAGATCTGAACTGTTCGAAATTGAACGGAAAATTTTTCAAATCAAAAAGATATTTTCTGTACATGCTGTTCTACAAAAACTTTTCCCTACACGGTTCGGAATTTATATGTGCCTTGAATTTCCCGGTAGGCGCTATTGTTAAGTTTGTTTGAGCTGTTCAAAATTGAACGAAAAATTGTTCAAATCAAGAAATGAAATATGGGAATGAAGTGTACTCGTCTAGATCTTTGGAACAAGAAAAAGTTCTTCGAATCGGGCTATTCCCTCAAAAGTTATTGGGGAGAGGGGAGAGACCGACAGACATTTACCCCCATCTCAATACCCAATTTTCGAAATTTAAATTTTTCAATATTCATTTAATATTTTATTTATTTTCGACTTTTTTTTGTTTTTCGCGATATTTTTAGATGCATTATGCCTTTTTTTATGCTTTTTTTATTCTTTTTCTGAATTTTACAGGGAAAGTAGGCTAAAAATAACATAATTTTAGAACTAAATAATTTTAGTTTCAATTTTAAGTCATAAATATAAGTGTTTAAAAGTGGACTTTTAGATGAGTCAGTTTGGACAGTGTCTTTAATATCTTGACCTGCATAGTTAAAATTACATGAATGATCAACCATAATGGTTCATTTTCCAATTTTATTTGATTGTAAAGTTTTTAATTAATCAAACTATTATCCAAAATGGTGGAGCTGAAAACTTCTTTTATTAGTAAATATTACATTTTTACTTATAATTTTAAGGACTATATTTTATTCTTCTAGAGTCAAAAAATGCTTTACTGGAAACTAAAAGGTTTTTGTGTGAGTCATTTTAAATAAGTTCTTCTACCTGTACTGTTTCAAGTTTAAAAAAAAAAGGTTATATTTCTACATTTTTCGACTAAAAAACTGCCTTCTACGACAGAGTTAAATTTCTCTTTCCAGCGTCTTTCATACAACTCAACTTGTAATAGTCAGGCAGTATGAATTCTTACCCAAGAGCCAATTTTCGTCATATATTTAAGGCGTAATGACGGGTCTTCGGCGTTCCATTCTTTTTATAGAACCGCCGTTAACGTACCTAAAGCTCCGGGATCCGGTAATCATATCTTCCGACGGGGACTTCGAATTTATATCATTTTGGAAACCTGACTCTTTCGACTCTCGCAAGGTGGTTGCTCGTCGCTGGATCGATCGACGAAGAGGGGTGCCATATGACGCCAAACGGTTTGTCGCAACTCGTTAAAAAAGACGTTAAAAGGTGTAAGTAATTATCTTCTTTTTGCGAAGGACTTCAAGCATGCATAAAAATTAGAAGACACACTTTTTCACAAATATATTCTGCGCGAAGGTTTGTCAACGTTTATCAAATCAATATGACCTTTTTCGTACTTAACTAACTGTCCTGCGCATCTCCGACAAAACAATTAAGTTTTATTCAAGTGTGAGATACCCGTCAAAGTTTAATTGATAAATTTATTTACTAATAGTTTATTAAAATTGCAAACAATAAATTTTAATTTAATGAATTTTTTTTTAAAAGTTAATACTCAGACAAAGTCTTAAAATATTCTCAGGAAATAGTTACTGGGGACGTTCGCTTGTTTTCCTTAACGAGATTCTTTTAAACCCTTCAGTTGGAATTATGAAATATTCAACCAAAAATGTTGATGTTTAGTACACAGTGTACTATGGTAAAGGGTATCTTATAGACAAAATTTTGAGGTTGTAGGACAAAAATTAAAAGAGTTATGGCACGTCCAATATTCCGGACTTATGTTTTTGAAATCAATATTTCATATACAAAAACGATAAAATACCGAACAAACTTCATCATAAAATGTTCTACAAACAATTACAAAACATAATATAAGCGTTTGAAACGATTAATTAAAGATTATATATTTTTAAAAAAATCAGGAAAAAAACCTCTCTTTTCAGATGAAAATCCATGGTTGGAGAAATGAGCCGCTCTCTATCTCTCAATCCTTATATGTCAGTGTTATCAATTCCAAAACGAAAAATTATTTCACAGATTATAATAAGTAGAATGTAAAGAGTCAATTACAAAAAAATATACTAATTAAATCAATCATTAAATGATTAGCAGATGTTTAAAGTGTATGTCCGGTATACCGGACACCAGGTCTGAAGGGGTTAAAAGATTATTTACGTGACAATAAACATACTTATGATAACAATTAGTTAACAAGACATCACCTCTCACAGGAGGGTCATTTTCAATTCAAATTTTATCAGAAAATAGTAAAAAACTCACCCACGTGAATATAACAACAATTATTTGGAAAGCCAGCCCCCCTCCCTTAGAGCGTAATAAATAATGGGCCTGTCAGCGATGTGTGGCTATAGCTTGGTGAAATGCAGCCGTAGCTCATTCTCAACTCTCAGCTTGTTTCCGTACCTGCTCTTCATGTAAGTTTAATCCAAAAGCCTTTTTTTTCTATAAGAAAATTGCCATCCACCCAAAAAGGTACTTTACTACTTTGTCCAGTATGTGGTATTTTTCAATAACAGCTAAGTTAGCGACAAAACTTGGCTACCAAAAGACTGGCGATATATCGCCAAGTGCCTGCCAAATAATAACACCACTTGAGTTTACATCGAAATTAACATTGATTTCCCACAAAATGGGGCAAAAGACCCCTTTAGAAACACCCGAATGCAACCAAAAGGGAAGGTGCACAGCTAGACCCCACTAGGAGTCTACGTACGAAATTTCAACTTTCTAAGATTTACCGTTCTTGAGTTATTCGACATTCATCCGCACATACGCACATACATACGTACTTACAGACGTCACTAGAAAAATCTTTATAATTAACTCGGGAATAGTCGTTATGGATATTTCGCGTGTCCATATGTTCTTAGGCACTTATCCACGTGTGGTCGAATCGAAAAAAACAAACTCAATATTCATTCGATGGTGAGTAAAATGGAAATTAAGGTCGATTTTCGAGTGAAAATTTTTTCGCGAAAACAATACTTCCTTTCTTTGTAAAAGGAAGTAAAAAGCACTACGACACGTTTGCTTTCATGTATGATGACCCGTTATTACTCAAACTGTGGTCGTAATAATTTTAACAGTATAAATTTTATTTTGCATGGCAGGTAACCCCTTACATATTTTGACGTACGATGTGCGAATAGCACCGGTTGAAAGGCGGTTCCTCTGAGACAATTCAAAACAACAAGAAATACTACTATCAGTTTAACTTTTCAAATTAAAATAGCGACATATCACGGCTATATCGTACTTACAGACATCAGTTTTAAAATAATTTTATTAAATTCATTAATTTTTGAGAGAGCATTTTCTAAATCCATTTTTAAAAATTAGTACGAAATTTTTAATTTTTTTTAATCTAGATTTCAGAGTTAATTAATCTCTCTAGAGATTTGACTGAAGTCAAGAGTTTTAGTATCCAACAGATAGGAACTAATTTCATGTTCTCAACTAAATGGCACGGTATATGAGGGTACAAACACATGTATGAACTTATCATTATATTGTAAGACATAACTCCTTTCTTGCCCACAATCCACGCTTTTTTAGTACTTTTCATTATAATTGATTAAATACTAACATTATCCTTGTCGCACTTTTTTCGATGTATATGTTTTAACGAAAGAATGGTTGATGAAACACTTCTTTTTGCATCATTATAAGATCCTTTAACAAAGAAAAGGGAATGACATTTAACGATTAATGAATCTTTGTAGCAGTAAGAAAGAAGGAATTATGTAAAATAATAATTAAAAGATAAATCCAAGAGAAAAAAATAGACTACTGTCATACTTTTTGTATTGTCTGGAGTTATAAATAATAATAATAATAATAATATAAATAATAATAACAATTATAGTTATACCAATAATAACAATAATAATAAGAATATAATAATAAGAATATAATAATAACAATACTAATAACAATTATAACAACAATAACAGCAACACCATCAAAAATACTACAACTTCTACTACTACTACTAATAATAATAATAATTGTTATTATTATTATTATAATTATTATTATTTTATTACGAGGGACGTTCGAAAAGTAAGTTCCGTTTTTAAATAAAAAAAAAGAACAAGCATCGTTACAGCAACGAAATTTATTGCACAAAAATCTACCATCTTTAGTCTTTTCCGACCTAGCTTCAGGGATTTTCCAGGTATTTTTAATATCGTGGTACAAGTTTTTGGAATCCCTCTTTGTAGAATCTTGCCACTTGTGAAGTCAACCATTGGGTAAAATATTCTTTGATCTTATCATCGCTGTTGTACAGACAACCGCAGAGAAAAGACTTTAGATGCCAAAACAAATGAAAGTTCATGGGATTGGGGGTCGTGGTTGTGCGGAGAATTGTCAAAAGCGTCCTAGGAGAACCCTATAACCGTCCTCATGGATGACTACACAGGCGGCAACATTCTACAAATACGTGTAGAAAAAAAATTACACGCTATGACAATACTTGGAAAATCAAGAGAACAATGTTGAAAAATAGTGTAAGGGTGACAGATTTTTGAGCAATATTTTTTTGAGCAATCACGATTGCTTATTACTTTTATTTGACTGTTTTGTCGTGCTATCATTTTATTTTTCCACCAGCATCCTCTACCAGCCCACCGTCGACCGGCTTCTCACGATGCTGCTCCTATAGCGAAAACCGTCTCCGGGTTGCGCCCATATCCTACACACACACCCACACATACACACACAAACGCCTACACACATGCGTACATACACAGCACTGCATACACAACATGCACACACATGCTTACATACACACACACACACGCACGCACCCACACACATGCGCCTACACAAACACACACGCGCATACATACACACACACGCTCGTGATTGCGAAAAACATAATTTGAATTCAAGATGTCAAAATTCAAATTAATTTTTAATTTGTTATTATTATTTTTTTTTTTTTTTTTTTTTTTTTTTGTGCGTGTGTGTGTGCGTTTGCATTTTTGGTTTTCGCTTACATGACAAAAACTGTTTGTAGCAGAATGAATTTTCTGTCCAACGAATTCAAATTAATTTTTTATCGTTTTCTTAAATTAGTCAAGTGCATGCTGGGCAAAGTGACATAGTTCAATTCGCTTACTTATTTTTTTTTTTTTTTTTGTTCTATCTCTCTTTGTATTTTTTTAAATTTCAATGCGGAACTTACTTTCTGAACGTCCCTCGTAATAGCAATAATACAAAAAAAAGAAAAGATAATAACAATACTATTAACAACTAACAACATCAGAGTAATACTATAACTACTATTACTTCATGTTATAATAATAATAATAATTTTTATTTTTATCATCATCATAAACATTATTGTTATTAAAATTAAAATTAATAATAATTTTAATTTTTATTGATATATACCAAGAAGGATCGAGGGAGAGAGACAAGGAGGGAGATCTACTACTTTGACAGAATTTCTCGAACTTAGAAAGTTTCGAAAAGAAACTGCTTTTATCAAAGAAATTTCTTTACTTTGCCTGTATAACTTTTGCCAGTGTTTACGGCAATCACGATTCAGTTTTAGAAATTTCCATTTTTATGGGCATCTCTCTTCATTTAAAATGCAGTAATCGCAACTCTTGTCAGACATTTCAAAATATTCGCTGCCTCAACTTTTATTTCCTGAAAGGGGTATGGCGCCAGGCCTGCTTGGCGATCGATGGCGCTGCGTCATGTCACATGATGCCAAAAGGTACGTCGTAAGTCGTCCGGAAGAAAGAAGAAAAACAGAATAATAATAAAAACTCTGTTCAAGTTACACAGAGAATCGCTTTCCTCCTTCGTTTCCCCCTATTGACTTTTCAACGTGCATTTTTTCCCCCTTGTTTTCTCGGTAAATAATTTTAGCTGCTTCGTCAGCGAAAATAAAAACTTTTTGCGGAATTGACTTGCCCTGAATAAGAGCTGTGATGTAGCAAATGTTCTAAAAAGAGAAATGAATATCATTAACTTAATACTAAACAATGTCGTTTTAAAAATAAAAAACAGTGTCGTTTTTTTTTTAAAAAAAGTAATTGAGCAATAGATTGAAAATCCCATGACAAAAAAATACAATACAAATAATTATCGGTTTTTGTGAAATGAATTTTCAGTACCGATAGAATTGGCATTGCATTCTTCGAATTACATTACAACGATACGATATGTTTGAATCTAGATAACTCGAAGCCTTAAAACTCGATTATTTTTTTTATCTCGAAGTTTTCATTCGATTCCAAAATAATTTCTTGATTTTAATACACATTTGTCTCTATGTCTCGAATGTACTCCTTTTAAGTCGAAGTTTTTACGAAAGTTTCGTTTTCACGTTATGCATAAAAATGCAGCCAAAATGAGAAACATTTTTTCCCCTTCTTTAACGCATTGTTTTGCTTATCAGTTTGTAGGAAGGATGAAATTTATTTATAATAACCTAGCCAAAAACAATTGCAGTTAACAAAAAAAAGTGGTGGTATTTGGAACCGAGAAACTGCAGTTAAACCACTGCAGTTGAACTGCAGTTTGAACTGAAAGATACAGTTTCTAAACTGCAGTTTTTTAGTTTCAAATGCCAAAAGAATTTTAAAAAATATATCCGCAGTTTTACTGCAGTTAAACTGGAGTTCATTTTCTTCAGTTTTCTGGTTCCAAATACCACCTGAGGCTGACACAATTGTAGTTTTGCTTGGTTTTATTAAAGAACGATTATATTGTGTACATCATGCCGCCGCAGTCTTACTGTTTCTGGCGCTCGTCCCAGAGACCGCAGCATAAAAGTGCAATCCCAGAGGCGTTGCCACAGGAAAAGTATAAATATATAAATTTGCATATGCACAGTAAAATACAGATGGAATTAATGAGATAATGAGATAGAAATCCGAAACCACTTCAAAGTTAAAGCTTAGACAATTCTTTAATAAGAATGCATAAATTGACTACAGATGGATGTGCCTAGTGCGCTCTACAAAACATCTAATTAAAACTTGAACTTTTCTTCGAAATGCAAATTACGATTTTATTAATTTGGAGGACATTAAAAGTGAAATATTCCAGCCAACTTTTGTACGAAAATACATTGCTACTGCATAATATATGATTATGAAAGTAGTACAAAGTTTCAAGACGAATAACAAATAGAACTAATTGTAAGAATAAAAAGAATCATGAATTTTGTCCAAGTTGACCACGTGGTGCAAAGTAGTTAAGTTAATGAGACTGGTTAGTACTGAGATATCATAACACAATTTTTTAATGCATGGATACTGATAACATAAATGTTTGATCAAAGGTTTAAGTCTATCGGTGAAAAAATGAAAATAACAAAACTTAAAAAAATCCGATAAGGTATTAAATTTTCAAGCTAACCCTCATCTACTATACATTAATTGAATAGAAGTTAATTGCTCAAATACTGATCGGTGATTTTAGAAGTGTCTTACCTTTTTGTAAACCGGAGCTTCATTTCGTTCGTTGAATGGGTTTTTTCCGTGACGAAACTCGAAATTGCACTAATCATACGTTTTCATAGCGGAGACAAATAAAGCGCGATAACGAAGCGGTCAGGGCTAGTGGTCATCTTGCGTTTGCTTCGAAGTTCTTTGCCAGCAGCACCCGCATAGTTAGGGTCTGGTGGGGGAAAGTGGTCAATGGGGTAAAGTGGTCATACGTCAAATAAATGGCTATAGCTTGGAAAGAAATGTTCGAATGAATGTAAAAATTTTACTTTAGAGTAAGGCAGTTAGAAACTACATTTTGAATACGAAATTTTACAACTGGCAAAATTTAATTCGGTAAAAAAAAATATTTTGCGTGAATATGAAAAATTTTAAAATCTAAACACCTATTTTAACATTCTTGGGAAATTTTGTTTGTTAGAATTTGGAACAGATTGACTATACAGGAAGCTTCCTACATGTCTCAAGAACTCTTACTCATTAGCAGTTAGCTGAATCTATTTTACATAATTTTTTAGAACAATTTAAGTAAGATGGGGTAAAGTGGTCATAATATTAGGCTTAACGAATATTGTTCTTCTAATGTCACTTAATCTTTAGGTATAAGGAAGATACATATTAATTTTACTTAATATGTATTTTTTTACAGTAAACGGGGTTAAATATACGAGTATATGCGTATATATACGCATATATACTCGTGTAGACATGTACATAGACGTATTCACATAAATGCGCCAATAAATACGTATTTAGGTATCTGTAAGTATTTTTAATCCATATAGCTATACATTCTACTATACACGTGTATGCTCGCTTATACTCGTATATATAAGAACACTTATATACTCAGGTAGACACGCATATACGCGTACGTACTCGAGTAGACACATTAAATATAATATAAAGATGTACAGGGTGAGTTTATATTCTTGAGCAAATTATTAAAAGGTGTTAGAGGAGAGAATAAAAAGCAAGAATCAATAAGGAAATATGGTCACAAACACAATGCTGACGCGCTACATGCACGCAAAGTGAGAAATTGATGGATGCAAAAAAAGTCACAAATATATATATATATATATATATATATATATATATAACACAAATACAATTTTACACAACATTTTATTACTTAAGAAAGTTTTAAAGCGATTGATGAAATTTGCGACCTTCGGCTGTAATACAAGCGTCGCATTCACAGATCCCTCTCTGTTGCAATAACGAGACTTTTGAAAAACTTTCATCAGCCGCTGCGCCTTTGTTGCGATACGTGTATTAAAGCTACTACAGACCGTAACTTTCAGCAACTGCTTTAAATATTTCTTAAAAACTAAAATGTTAGGTGAAATCATCTTTGTGCAACAAATTTGTGCCCTGCTTTGCATCCATCAGTTTCTGGCTTCGTGTGCATGTAGCGCGTCAGTGATTATAACGTCCTAATGATTCTTTGCTTCTTATCCTCCCCTCTCACACCCGTTTGATTTTGCCCTAGAGCTTCGATTCACTCTGCAGGCCAACATGTATATAAGCGTATATTCTCGTGTATACATACATGTACTGGTGTATACACGTAAATGTACGTCTATGCGTCTATACAGGTATATAATCGTGTTTACACGTGTACGTGCGTATGTACTCGTGCTTCCATATTATATATACGTGAGTAGACACGTACAAAGACGCACTGGATGTATCCACGAATTAACTCGTGTATACTCGTATATGTACGTATGTACACTTATATATGCGTATGTACGTCTACTATACACATATATACTCAATTATGCACGTATTTTCTCGAGATACAAGTGCAGACGCGCATATGATGTTCGTTTATACGCGTATATACTCGTATAAACACATGACACGTACATATACGTAACACGTATATACATGTGACACGTATGTACTCATGTAAACACGTATACACTCCTGTAGGTAATCACGTATACATGCTTATATAGTATATACACGTATATACTTGAGTAGGCACGTGCATGCATGTATCCGATGTATACATGTATCTACTCATATAGGAATGTGTTTACTCGTGTATAACACGACACGTATATATTCGTGTATACACGCATGTACTCGTGAATATACTTGTAACTATAAAAACAACTGAAATATACAAGTATTAGGGTTCTTTATAAAGGTTTTGCATCTATTTTTAACTATGACCACTTTACCCCATGCTATGACCACTTTCCCCCACCCCATGGGGTAAAGTGGTCATAAAAACATAGGAAAAAGAAAGTTCTATAAAACTACTAAAATCAATACTTTTCTTCCTAAAATTCAATGTACCGTGTTCTTTAATAATGCAATGTAAAATAACAACAAAAAAAGTTGAAGTGTTTAAAGAATTTGTTGCATTTATTATCCACCTAAGTTGGAAACCTACGATTTTATGACCACTTTACCCCACCAGACCCTAGATACTCGGAACGCGGCCTTCTGGAGC
Source organism: Uloborus diversus (assembly GCF_026930045.1). Taxonomy (NCBI): domain Eukaryota; kingdom Metazoa; phylum Arthropoda; class Arachnida; order Araneae; family Uloboridae; genus Uloborus; species Uloborus diversus. Next base: position 4,345,196 of record NC_072735.1, read on the forward strand.
GTTTGTTCTAGGCAAAATACCGTTCTGTGCAGTGTTTCAAGTAATATTTGTTGTTATTTAATTTTAAATTCCTGATTTTTTCCCCCAAAAGCGACTAGTTTGACTCTGTTTATTCCGAATCGCTCTTAAAATTGCCATTTTTAAAAGCCCTTTCAAACCATGTAATATCTTTCATTATTCAATATCGTTTATGGTAGTCAATAAATATCGTATAACTTTTACATGTATCAATGTGAAAAGTAAATAGGCTTTACTCTACATGCTATGAGGAACTAATTCTGAAAATATTTCAAAATCCTAAATTTACTGGGCTATTATTCGGAGGAGCCACCATTATGCTTCACAACGAATGTTGACAATCACCAACTTCATATTTTTTTTTTAAATAACATATGATAAAAAAAAGAAAACGTTAATCCTTATAAATGACAGTTGTTTGTTTGAATTTCGTCTCTAAACTTATCTCTAGATACAGACCCCTCCTGATACACGATACACAGTCATTTCCTTAAAATGAAACGAAAGTATGTCTAGGCTCCGCACTAAAAAGCTATTCTGCTTCCATCCAATAATAATGCCCGCGTATTATTTCAAATCGGCCTAGAAAGTAGAGTATCACATATTTTTCCCTGCTGATCGCTTCTATAGAGTAGAAAACATGATGTCTCTCTTTTTTATCGACTTTGCCATTTTTACTGCAAATTCTCCGCAAAAAGGGGGGTAACAAGAAAAATCAATTTTCCTCCTTTCCAAGAAACAAGGGCGTAAGGGGAGTCGAGTGGAAATCCCATGCGTTTACGACTTTCCATGCTCGGACACCCCGCCAATGGCCTCCAGCTGTTCTGATGGGGGACACAAAAGAAAAGAAGTAAAATGAGATTTTTCTTCTAAAGGGTTTGGTTATGATGTTGTAGAAATAAGTCGCTTTTATTTTTCGCTTGCGAATTTTTAGAAATGATATGGGAGTTTGTTTCTTTGCTGTTTGAATACAGTATGCCTCTGGAAATTTCATCGGTTTGGTGTTTTGACATTTTAATTTTTCTCCGGTTGCGTCTTTTGACAGCTCAACTATTTCTATTTTTGTCTCACATATTGTCGAAAGAAATGTTTTGTGACATCTCTTCAAAAATCAAATTTTCTGATTATTTGCTTTTTTACTTCCTTTTACAAAAAAGGAAGTATTGTATTCGCGAAAAAATTTTCACTCAAAAATCGGCCTTAATTTCCATTTTGCTCACACCCGAATGAATGTTGATTCTTTTTTTCGACTCGTCCACACGTGGATAAGTGCCTAAGAACATACAGGCACCCGAAATATCCATTTCAACGATCCCCGAGTTAATTACAACGAGTTTTCTCGGGACGTCTGTATGTAACTATGTATGTGCGTATGTGTGTATGTGTGTATGTATGTCGCATAACTCAAGAACGGAATGTCCTAGAAAGTTGAAATTTGGTACTTTGACTCCTAGTGGGGTCTAGTTGTGCACCTCCCTTTTTGGTTGCATTCGGATGCTCCAAAGGGGTCTTTCACCCCTTTTTGGGGGGAAATCATTGTTATTTTCTATGTAAGTTCAAGTGGTGTTATAATTTGGCGTACACTTGGCGATATATCGTCAGTCTTTTGGTCGCCAAGTTTTGATTCTTTTTTTTTTAATCTGGTTTCAATTTGGCCACTGTTGGTGATATTTCGAGAGAAAACTATTGAATCACATTAAAACTGCCAATAATGAGAAAATGACATTAAAATGGAGTAAAAGGAAGTCATGTGATGGACACATCAGCTCGGTTTCTTTTCGATTGTAAAAGAACAACTGAACCTACAGATCTCATTTTGGGCTAAATGAAAGTCAAATAAATGTACCGTAATAACATAGTCGGTTTTTTCTTCTTGACCAGAAATTTATCTCAATATTCTGTCCAAAACCTGATGAAAGCATGTTTTTTTTTTTTTTTTTTTTTTTCGAAAAAAAAAAAAAGGCCAATTTTTGAAGTACAGTATTTTCTAAACGTTTTTCCGTACATAGCTCCGCCTAAGCTTAAATTGTTTAAAGTTAAGTGTACATAAAAATGGACATTCTTATTTAGCATCAAAAAATGCATAGTTTGGGAGTTACTAAGGGTGAAGAAAAAAAAAAAAACACTCCGAAAATTTCGTTGTTTTTCGAGAATTACGGATTTTTGAAGACTGCAAACTCAGATTTACAGTACCATAACTGACTCAAACCATATATTAAACGAACAGAACTACATCGCACTTTGCGATTTTAATATCTAATATGACTGGACTACAGGTGTTTTTCAGTTACTCCTTGAGATCGAACTGCATGGTGCCTTAAGGTACTTTAAGGTCTTGCACTTTCAAAGAATTGATCTTTTCTTTCTCGTTTTTTCTTGCAGTTAAACATTTCAAAAATATGTTCCCAAAATTTCGAGTAGATCCGAGCAAAGTTCTCAAAGTAATTTAGTACAGTTGAGCCCGCTTAATGGAATATCGGATAATAGAATATCCCGCTTAATGTAATAAAATTCCAATGTACTACACCGTTGATATGTGTTATTTTTTTCCTGGATAATGGAATATTCCGCTTATTAGAATAATTTTTCCTGGCAAATTGCCTATTCCATTAAGCGGGCTCGACTGTATTTAGTATCTTCTCCTTCAAGCTGTAGCTCTAACAGCTGCAGAAGTCTTCAGCTGTTCCGAAAGCTGCAGACACTAGAAACCTCATTGCTGTTTGCTTGAGGTTCGTTAAATATAGTTAAATAAATATCAAAAGGGAAAAAAAACATCGACTGAGAACACCGACGCTGTCACAGGAACTGTATTCTAAGGAGCTGGAATTGATGGTTTTTAGCTTCTAAAACTTACAGCAAAAAAAATTGACAAGAAAAAAATCTGACACCGGAGGGGGAGGATTTAATTATACTTTGACTAAATTATACTTTGACTAAATTATACTTTGACTAATTATACTTTGACTTGTGAAGCTTTGCAGACTTTGTCATGATACAGTTACTCAGAGAATCATTCCAAATCATAACTTTAATGGTAATGGCACGAGTTGTTTGATGTTGAAATATAGCTAAAAATCTCCCAGAAAATGTTTTGATGAACTCTTTTTATTAAGTTATTTTCACATATCCTTAAAGTCTTTGGTATGTGACCTACGGAAGGGTCAATAAGTTTATTCACTGGTAATTTTACTCTAAGTTAAAAATTTATGTTTTTTTTTTTTTTTTTTTTTTTTTTTTTTTTTTTTTTTTTTTTTTTTTTGCATTCTGGCGCATTTGTTTGGAAATTTAACAAATGTTTACAATTTTTATGAAAAATTATGCTCCCAAACCTGTTTTTATGAGATAGATAGGGACTGAATGAAAAAAAATCACGCTAAAAAAGTTGTTCGAACATTCACGAATAGCTTTAAAAAGTTGTTTTCGCAACACAGATATTTTTTTATGCAGTGGATAGGAACCGCATAAAAAAGTCTTACATAGAAAATAAGCCAAAAACATAACAAAATAATCTTTAAACGAAATCAAAATACACCAAATGATGATAACCACAAATGTAGTTAAAATGTTTTTAAGCGTGGTTTTTTTTGAAAAAAAAAAAAAAACTGAAGGTGGTTGAATACTGTAAGAGTCATTCTTGATTATTATGCGAAAAAAGCAGGATGCATTTAATGTGTCATAACAAAGTAATATTTTTGACGTGAGAAGATTAATAATGTGCAACATGTTTTCAATAAATATTATGTCCTCTCCATCGATGAAAAAAGATAGAAAAACATGTAGTGTTCAAAACCTTTTGAGAAAAGAAAGAAAAAGAAAAGAACTCAACAAGAAACGCCCAATACATTTGTATCAAAAACAATCAATTTCGGATAACTCTTTTCAAAGTGAAACAAAAGTAATATTTTTAATTCGTCATAGTAAAGTAATTTTTTTGACTTGCAAATAGTTTAATGTGCAATATGTGCTCAATAAATATTATTACCCTTCAATGATGAAACGATGTAGAAAACCACGCAACGCTCAAAATCATTTGGAAAAATAAAAGAAATTAACAGGAGAGGCCAAATACATTAGAATCAGTAACACTCAATTTCGGATAACAACTCTTCTCAAAGTGGAACAAAAGTAATATTTTTAATTCGTCATAATAAAGTAATCTTTTTGACGTGCAAATAGTTTAATGTGCAATATGTGCTCAATAAATATTATCTCCATCCTATGATGAAACGATATAGAAAACCAACCAACGTTCTAAACCTTTTGAAAAAAAAAGGGAAAAAGAAAAGAAATCAACAAGAGAAGCCAAATACATTAGCATCAGCAACACCCAATTTTGGATAACAACTTTTTCCGAAGTGAAACATAAGTAATATTTTTAATTTGTCATAATAAAGTAATCTTTTTGACGTGCAATATATGTTCAATAAATATTATCTCCCTCCTATGATGAAACGATATAGAAATATAGAAAACCACGCAACGTTCAAAACCATTTTAAAAAATAGGAAAAAGAAAAGAAAACAACAGAAGAGGTCAAATACATTAGCATCAGTGACACCCAATTTGGGATAACAACTCTTTCCAAAGTGAAACAAAAGTAATATTTTTAATTTGTCATAATAAAGTTTTTTTTTTCACGTGCAAATAGTTTAATGTGCCATATGTGTTCAATAAATATTATCTCCCACTAATGATAAAACGATATAGAAAATCACGCAACGTTTAAAACATTTTTTTAAAAAAAGGAAAAAGAAAAGAAATCAACAAGAGAAGTCAAATACATTAGCATCAGTAACAATAAATTTCAGATAATAACTCTTCTCAAAGTGAAACAAAAGTAATATTTTTAATTTGTCATTATAAAGTAATCTTTTTGACGTGCAAATAGTTTAATGTGCAATATGTTTTCAATAAAAAGTATATCCCTCCAGTATTGAAAATATATAGAAAACCACGCAACGTTCAAAACCTTCTGAAAAAAGAAAGGAAAAAGAAAAGAAATCAACAAAAGAAGTCAAATACATTAGCATCAGTCACACCCAATTTCGGATAACAACTGTTTCCAAAGTGAAACAAAAGTACTTTATTATGACAAATTAAAAATATTAATCTTTTTGACGTGCAAATAGTTTAATGTGCAATATGTGCTCAATAAATATTATCTCCCTCTAATGATGAAACAATATAGAAAACCACGCAACGTTCAAAACCTTTTGAAAAAAGAAAGGAAAAAGAAAATAAATCAACAATAGAGGCCAAATACATTAGCATCAGTAACACCCAATTTCAGATAACAACTCTTCTCAAAGTGAAACAAAAGTAATATTTTTATTTTGTCATAATAAAGTAATCTATTTGACGTGCAAATAGTTTAATGTGCAATATGTGTTTAATAAATATTATTCCCTCCAGTGCTGAAAATACATAGAAAACCACGCAACGTTGGAAACCGTTCGAAAAAAAGAAAGGAAAAAGAACAGAAATCAACAAGAAAGGCCAAATACATTAGCATCAGCAACACCCAATTTGGGATAACAACTCTTCTCAAAGTGAAACAAAAGTTGTTCACCCGTCGAAAGTCGGACTTTCCACACCTCTGCAGAGGAGTCTTCGGCGCACGCGCCGAATCGCCAACCTGCTCGAAGGGATGTTTACGGATTTCAGTCGCTTCGCTCTTCTCTGAGGGGCAGTGTGCCAATTTTTTCGCGCCAAATTCATGGAATATAGCGCGGGTATCATTTCATCTGTAGACACATCGTTCACGTGTTTGATTTTCTTGTACCTGTTGCTCGGTGAGAAATTAGTTCTCGCGGCATGTTGTTAAAAGTTCAATTGCAGTTCGAAATGGAAAAATACTTTTAACAAGATCATGTTAAATAAAAAAGAAAACCCATCCTTACATTTTTTTTTCATAAAGAAAGAGCATTTAAAGGTATAGTTTCGGTGTTCGAATTGAAGAAAAAAAAGTACAAAGTGTAATTAGTTTTAGTTATTAAGAGAAAAAAAGAATCTACAATATTTTTAACCACAAACATTTTAACACGGACAAAAATGTGACTACATTTTATTTAAAATGTTTTCCACAAAAATTCTTTACACTGAATGAATGATCAAACTATAACAGTCATCTGACATGTGTATTGGAATATCAAATACATTACAAAATGGATTACGATGAAAAGAAATTGACATCAAATTAGGCAATTGTAATGAAGAGATTAACCAGTATGATAACTGACGTTCAACCTAAAGAAACACATAGTTTATTTTCACATTAAAGCATAATCGTACCTAAATTCATATACTGCGTTATCTATTAGATAGTGACCATGTGGATAGAAACTGTCATATATGCATCGCACGTGCTTGGAGTATTGTGCAGAAAATACAATGGTAAGTTGTATTCCGGATGTGTCAATACAGTAGTTAGAAAGTTACTTTGCCCACATGTTGTTGAATATTTTCTGTTTATATTAGAATTTTTAGAACTTATTTTATTTGGTGTACAGATTATTATTATTATATTTATTTTTTTGCACTAACAGACTAGCACCAAAGTGGTGAAGAAATGGGGAATATTATATATATGTAGAATAAAACATGTAATTTCTTTACGTGCACGATGCAAATGCACGCCAACGTAAATTTGGTGCGCAGATTTTTCTACATTCTTATTAAGAGGGGAGGTATTGTGTAAATACTTTTCTGCTCGCAAGCAGGGCCGCGCCGTCGTGCAAATGTCATTTGAGCGCCTTTATGTAGTGTCGTTCGGGGAAAATATAGTTTACACCTGGAGCGAGGTTTTGAAGACAAATAAAAAATGTTAAAAAAAAATACGTTGGGAATTTATTTTTATTTTTTTAAACAATGTGTAGACATATTTTTCTTTTGCCAAAATGTGCTCTTAAATAAATTTATAGAAATATAAATTTTTATTTTTTAAAAAATTAGCGTTGAAAGAAAACTTTCATCTACGTAAATTGCATACTAAACATATCTTATACTAAACAAACTGCTTGACATAGTTAACTTGCAGCTAGGAACAAATTAATTAATTACATACTATGTAACAAATTTATAAAAAATACAGCTTATGATATGTATAAATATCATGGAGAAAATATATGTTTTAATTAATTTTTTAAAGTAAATTATGTAAAACACATTGAATTTTCCACACGATCGCATTCTTTCAATAGCAAAGAACACAACATGCACAAAATGAACTCCCTAAATAAGTAAAACTATGTTAATCAAAATACGCTCAGCATCTAGTATTAGAAGTTAAACTACAGGAATCGAACTTTTATAGTTTTGTTTTTAGCAAGTGATTCATTAGTAAATATATGTCTAATTTTTGTAAAACCCTTACTGGATCTTAGATAATTTTTAATTTTGAAAGTTCTCTGCTGTAGCTACTGAGACTGGATTCTTTACTAATAATAAAGCTGAAAGTCTCTCTGTCTGTTAGGATATCTCTCTGTCCGGATCTCTGTATGTCTGTCAGGATCTCTGTGACGCGCATAGCGCCTAGGCCGTTCGGCCGATTTTCATGAAATTTGGCACAAAATTAGTTTGTAGCATGGGGGTGTGCACCTCGAAGCGATTTTTCGAAAATTCGATTTAATTCTTTTCTATTCCAATTTTAAAAACAAAAATATCATAAGTTGGACGAGTAAATTTCGAAATTATCATAACGTGGAACCGTAACATTTGCACAAGCCGATTGGCGAGATACGAAATTATCATAACGTGGAGCCGTAACACGGGTACACGCCAATTGGCGAGAAAATTCATCATACTATATTTGTAAGTAGACAGGCGAACCAAAAACCTTTTAATTTTTCTATTACGGGCAAAGCCGTGCGGGTACCACTAATTTTTGATAAAATGAGCAAACCAATATAAATGTTTGGAAAGGAGTGAGTTAAATTGTTGACAATGATTTATTTAGCTCCAACTTTTCATCTGCAATGCTACATTTTCTCCAAAATTTTCAAAAACTAACTCATACATTGGGACCTTTACTACTTACGTCGTTTTAGTTTTTATCAGTTAATGTTTGTTCCAGTTTTTGACATAATGTGAGTTGTTCTTGTTCCTGAATTTTTGTTTAAGTTGGAAACATTTAAAAAAAATTAAAAACTTCTGAATAAGGAGCTAGGAGATTAAACCTTTAACCTTATGACGATTTTCAAGGTCTAACATTCCAAAGAAACAATTTATTTTAAAGTTTGCTTCTTCGTTCTTAATAGGCTGATCGTCATTGTCGGAAAAAAAATGCTTTATTTATTTATTTATTTATTTATTTATTTATTTATTTATCGAGGTCTTAATGTTTGTCGGTAATTAAAACTTGTATCAACATCTAAAGCAAATGCTAGTTATTTACTGTATCTGTCAGCATATGATCTAAGCTTTACAAAAGCTGTTCATCTTTCAGAAAGCATTTTAACTTGCTTAAACATTCAGGAGCCTGAGGAAAAAAAGTGGTTTTGTTTTTTTTTTAAATTTATTACACAAATAGTTAAAATAAGAAAGAAAAGAGGGGGGGGGATCAAATAAATGTGGTCAAGTCGTTTCTTTTCGAAATTAAGAAGTTAAACCTAAATTATTGACTACAATATTTTAAAATTACGCTCAAGTAAGTAATACGCAAATGTACTTATCGTATTATATTATATTTCGTTAACATGGAGCAGTCTAATTACCACGAACAATGGTTGAAAATCACAAAAAGACATTTTGTACCAATGGGGTCGTTTCCAAAATTTTCAAAGTATTTTTTTCTGAAAGATCATGCTTAAAAACATAGGATCTTACCATTTTTGAAATAATTTGTTTAAGTTTAATATTAAAAAAAATACTTAAATCGGCAGGCTTTCAATGTTTATGCTTCTGTCAGCTGAAATCACAAATGATGAAATGCCATTCTGTGTTGCCATTTACAGAGAAAAATATTTGATTCGCATCTTTACTCACTTATATTGGCAACGATATGGTTGATAGCAAGCGTAGAGCGCAATTTTAATTCGCTTCTTGATTATCATAACGTGGAATCGCGGTAGAAAAATGCGGCAAAGTGCATTATTTGTGACGTCATCAAGACAAATCCTTGTTTCAAAAATCGGACATTTTAAAAATTAAATTAAAAAAACACCGTTGGGAAAATGAAAGTATTTTCTGGCTCCATGTTTTTTTTTTTTTTTTTTTTTTTTTTTGCTTATTCTATCAATTTTAGTATTTTTTTCTGAAAGATCATGCTTAAAAACATAGGATCTTACCATTTTTAAAATAATTTGTTTAAGTTTAATATTAAAAAAAAATACTTAAATCGGCAGGCTTTCAATGTTTATGCTTCTGTCCGATGAAATCACAAATGATGAAATGCCATTCTGTGTTGCCATTTACAGAGAAAAATATTTGATTCGCATCTTTACTCACTGATATTGGCAACGATATGGTTGATAGCAAGCGTAGAGCGCAATTTTAATTCGCTTCTTGATTATCATAACATGGAATCGCGGTAGAAAAATGCGGCAAAGTGCATTATTTGTGACGTCATCAAGACAAATCCTTGTTTCAAAAATCGGACATTTTAAAAATTAAATTAAAAAAACACCGTTGGGAAAATGAAAGTATTTTCTGGCTCCATGTTTTTTTTTTTTTTGCTTATTCTATCAATTTTAGTGACAAAAGTACTACTTTTGACTGAAGGAAGCAACTCCATTGTAATACAACATATTCACCGCAATAACCAAAATGAAGAACAGGAAATTTGCTCGTATGCTTAATCTACAGACATAGCAAAATAGCATTCACGGCTCCACATTAGGAAGAAAAATCCAAATACATGCATTAATTAGAATCACGTGTTTTCCGCGTAAAAGATTGCGGTTTTGAATAGCATATGTGGACACAACAAGGTAATAGTTTTAATTTAGATGGATTGCTTATTTCAAAGAGGAGTATAATTTCATTGCCATCATTTTAGATGCATTTTTTGATTGGGGATTTTTTCCTTCATTTGGAGCATATTTGTTTAGTAGAGTTTGGCGCCTTTATAACTCTGGCGCCGTCGTGCCCGCACGACCTTGAACATAGGGACGGTACGGTCCTGCCAGCAAGCACATGTGCCTAGCGTACCTGATTCCGGGAAATTTCTTCACATTTCTGCCTGGATACAACTCCTCGTTCGAACGTTGTTTCGTCTAAAGATGGTCTAAAGCTAGAGTTCAAGAGCAAACTCAACCTTTTTGATGTTTAGACGCTTTGACTATCAAATGTCCATATGTTTGAAATTAAATTCCAAACTACATCATGAATACCAGTAATAGAACTTTCCCATTCAAAACTAATGTACACCACACTCTTTGATTTGGCACACCAGCCTCGCCATCCCATTTATTGAGAAAGTTTTTGTTTCGTGCCAAAATGATTATTTTTCTCCATCAAAATGAATTTAGCATGAGATGCCAGAAACTTAATAATTGCTCGCAGTTTAATCAGTAAAATAAATTTTTTCCAAAAACTCTAGCAATTTTAAAATTATATATTATCTATTTTATAGTGGTATGTGAACATTGAATTTCTTACTGAGCAATCGCGAATTGCTATTATTCTCTTCACTTGACAAAAGTTGATGTTGCTCTGATTTTGCCAAGTCGGTGGCCGTGACGACGGTTGTTTTAAACATTTATATAGAGAGCGACATTTTGGTCGCCGTAGATACAAATCATCTGCCGTTTGATTTTATTCATATTTTTTTCAGGGATTAGCTCAAGCAGACATTGCATTATAAAAGGAGTTTTTTAATGTAAACTTACGTTTTTTTCATTTAAAAGAAAAACACCTATATAGATAAACTCAAACAGCAAAACTTCATCCAACTACAAATTTTAAATATTAAGTAATCTCGTCATTTAAGATTGATAATAAATGAAACTACACAACGCGATACGTTGTAAATAATCTTTATGATAATTGCACTGGTGGACATAGACCATAAAAACTTTATCACATTACCGCCTCCCAATTATAATTTCTATTTTTACGCATATGCCTCGCACTACCTATTCTATAGAAGCACCAGTCATAATATGACGGGTGCAAATTTCTTGGCCATTTCCATTCCATTTCATTTGTAGAAACAAGAAATCCAACGATTAAGACTGCATCGCAATTCGTTATTGCAAAAAACATTATTTGAATTCGTTACGTCAAAATTCAATGAATGCTGCATGGTAGACTTTTTTATATTTTATTGCATGATTTTGTGCGATGAAACAATTGAAAATGTGTGCCATTTCTTTTCGGAATTTTTGAACTTGTACTACTCATTTTGGTAAGCTACAGGTAAAAATGTTTTGGTCACAATTTCATCAGCCAGAAGCTTACGCCATATGTAAAATTTTAGAAGAGACATAACCAAAATTGCTGCAGAAATATTCAGAAATTTTCAATGCAAGCCTCTTTCCAGTATTTATAAAAGCTGTCCACTTGATTCTAGTAATCTTAAATATTTGAGAACGTATTTTTTTTAATTTTTGGTGACAAAAAAAAATTGATATGTAACTGGGCGGATGCGGTAAGTTTCAAAGATATTTACTTTCTTTAGCTGTTGAAACTATACAGGTTTAAAAATTTTACACCTCTGATGTGATTGAATTATTAAGGGACAAAATAATATATAAAATTTTTATTACCACTCAAAGAGTATTGCAAAGTGTCAATTCTGAAGTGTAGCAAGTGTAAATCATGACACTTTCAGTATTTTTTTTTTTTTTTTTTTTTTGGCATCTGTAGTCTAAAATTGCAGTAAAAGTAACTAAGTGAAATGGGTAAAAAACTATTAAAAGAAGAAATGGAAAAAAAAAATGATAAAAAGCGTATGGTATGAGGCAATGATGATTTTAGAAGTTTAAAATTTCCAGTTTGTTTTATAACGATGTAGGAAAGTGCCTTCCAAATATTGCCAATAGAAATCTTAATCATATTGAACATGGCACTCTATGAAAATTTCGTCAAATCTCATAAATGTCCCCAAGCTGACACTGGTTTTAATATTTTTTTTTATGTCTCAAAATTTGCTAAATTGTTTAAACTGGTTGCTATTAAAGATATCACTTCGCTTTTAGAACTATAACTTTACGCCTTATACTAATTTCATGGGAAAAATTTTTTTTCTAGTGGTAAGAAAACAAAGAAAGATCGTCTGTGGAAAAAACAATCACTGCTCTTATTTCATTAAAACTCACAAAAATAATTCCCCAAAACGATATGAAACTTACAGAAGTAAATAAAAACGTCCAAAAGCATTATTTGCAAAATAGAATAACAGTGGAACAAGGATAACAATCCTTACATATTTCATTAAAATAACTTTTGGGTCATTTCACATCAAATCGCCGAAAGGCCATGGTTCGTCATGTCCTTAAATTTTTCCATTTTTTTACAAATAGATATCTATAAGATGAGCTCAATTTTTTTTTTAAATTGTTTAAATTAAAATTAAGTTTTGGAGATTTAAAAAAAAAAAAAAAACGATTTTTGATCACTTTTTGGAGTCACCTTTTTGGTATGAACCTAGAAAAATCTGTTTATTTTCTTTATTTTTCAATCAAAAAAACTGAATGGGGTATCAATTTCAAGCCAATATTTTTTTTCCTCCATTATAAACAACAGAAAGTACTCTATGAACAGAAGAGTGGTGGCACATCTAAAGTCGGGTTTTATGTTTTTTAAATTGAAAGATTCAATTAATCATGTCTCAGGAGTACCAACTATTACCTACATCATTTCTTTCTAGCATAATTAAATAATTATCCTACTTGTTCAAAAAATAAGAGGGAGTTTTTGTTGTTTTGAAATAAAACATTAAAGTTTGTTTAGCAGAAAATTTACTTTAAATACAAGTCTTCTATAACTTTAAAGGTCTTTTAAGCTAAAACAAAAAGCCCGAAAATATTCAGAACAATCAATACTGAATGTCAAAGAATAAAAATTGATTTGTTTTACAATTATAAGAAGACGAATAGTTTAAAACACATTTCTAGTAGCCTTATTTTGCATTTTTTTTCGACATTGAATTATCTTTGAAAAGTTTTTATGACGTGAACGCGTTTGAATTGCGTAACACGTGACAATGATCCTCTTTTCTTACATTACTAATGTAGTACAACTCCAAATATCTCTGTAAAAGATTATTTTCGCTGATTGAAGTATATTTTAAACTATCTTGGAAATGTATTAGAAAGTTAACAGAAATCCTGAATGTTTCGTCCTTTGCTACAAATGAAATATGTTTCATCTATCAAATTGTTTAAGAAGCGCCCTACATCAGCGCAAACAGATGAAAACTTTTAAGTTTTTCTGCAATTAAAATATTCAAAAACAGATAAGTTTTGATAAGTTAAGATATAGGGTAAATTTTGAGAATCAATGCAGTCGGCAAATACGAATGCTTTTCATTAATGTTTTGTAATCGACTAAAGTTATGCGTCGATCCACTTCGAAAGTATAAGAAGAATTATATGTACTATGATCTACTACAAAATAAGTTGCTTGCATTATGAGAGAAATATAAACCACTGCTGGTACTAGTACTAGGTACAAAAACAGGTTGGATTTTTTTGGCAAAATGATTATTCTATCAGATAATGGGGTTGTTTCCAAAATTGTAAAAGAATTTTTTTTCTGAAAGAGCATTCTTAAAAATATAGAATCTGACCATTTTTTAAATAATTTGTTCAAGTGTAATATTTAAAAAAAAAGTTATTTAAATCGGTGCGCTTTTATTGTTTACGTATCTGTCGTGTGACATCATAAATAATGAAATGCCATTTAGTGTTGCCATTCAACGGAGAAAAATATTTAATTCGCATCTTAACTCACGTATATTGGCAACGATATGGTTGATAGCAAGCGTAGAGCGCAATATTTAATTCGCTTCATAATTATCATAACGTGGAAACGTGGTAGAAAGTTGCGCCAAATTGCGTCATTTGTGATTTCATAAAGACCACGCCTTATTTTCAAAATCGGACATTTTAAAAATCTAATTAAAAAATAACTGTTGGAAAAATAAAAATATTTTCTGGGTCCATGTTTTTTTTTCTCGTTCTATCCATTTCAGTGACTAAAAGTAGTACTTTTTACTGAAGGAAACAATCCCATTTATTTAGTTTTGCATTGGCTTCGTTGTTACCTAAATGACTTGGTTCACATTTACTGTTTAAAAGCGTGGTTTATTTTGTTTACTTTGAGGAAAAATTGAAAAAAAAAATCTTTTCGGTTAGAAATGCATTATTTTTCACCTAGTTCGAGTACAAACAATTGTTTACATTATTTTAACACTGCAAACAACGCAGTTTCTTGCACACACATTACACGCACATTGAACGCCTCATTCTTCTTGAGTTTTGAAAGTGTTCACAGTGAAAGCGACACAGCTTTCGTAGATTACAAAATGCTAAATTAAAAGCATGTTCATGCAGACAGCATCTATATTAAAATTTTCCTCTATTGTTCAATTCAATTTAAAGTTATGTTACTCTTTTTCATACTCCATTTGCATTCAGTTCAAACTTGACCTACATGATCTTGTTAGCTTCGCTAGAAGAAACATTCACGTTGTGAGAGCTAATGTGAAGAATATTTCTTTAATTCCTTTCAGACCCTTTTGTGGAGCAGCATCATGTCTAAGTGCTAAAGACTGGAAATTGTCATGTGTGCTAACTTTTTATCGCTGTTACGGGCTGGAATTGACCGAATGTGTTTTGTTTTTAGTGCATTACTAGTGGCACCGGATGTCAATCATTTAAAACGTTAGTTTGAAGAAACGTTATGACTTAAGTTTGACAAAAAATATTTTGGATAAACCCAATTATAATATGGGTACTAAATCTTTAAAATGCCTTGATTGGTTAAATATGTTAAGAACAATTTATTGTTTGAATGGAATCAATTTTATGTTTGCTTATTTTGTTTAACCCCTTCAGTCGGAATTATGAAATATTGGACCAAAAATGTTGATATTTGGTACACAGTGTTCTTTGGTAAAGAGTATCTTATAGACAAAATTTTGAGTTTGTAGGAGAAAAATTAAAAGAGTTACGGCACGTCCAATATTCCGGACTTATATTTTTGAAATCAATATTTCATAAACAAAAAGGGTAAAAAACCGAACAAACTTCATTATAAAATGTTCTACAAACAATTATAAAACATAATATAAGCGTTTGAAAGGATTAAATAAAGATTATATATTTTATAAAAAAGGAAAAATCCTTGCTTTTCAAAAGAAAATCCATGGTTGGAAAAAAGAGCCACTCTCTATCTCTCAATCCTTATATGTCAGTGTTGTCAATCCCAAAACGAAAAATTATTTCACAGATTATAATAAGCAGAATGTAAAGAGTCAACTACAAAAAAAAATCAACTAAACAAATCAATTATTAAATGATTAACATCTGTTTAAAGTGTTTGTCCGGTATGAGTTGTCCTTTGAGCAAAGTTTGTGTCTTTTACTTAATGCAGGGGTTTTGTGAATATTTTAACTTTTTGTTTTGTTTTTTAAAGGTGGACTTTCTTAGAATGTTTGAATTTGTAACATTGTTTAGTGAATTTTACAACCCGTTTGTATATTTGACGATGCATTATTTTATCTATATGTTATTCACAAAACGTTCTTATATGATTGTGAACTTCAATATTTTATTACTTATTTAGCAAAGCGAAATGCTTTTTACTTAGTTCTCTATCACGTTATTTTTTTTCGAGTTTTTTATATTCAATGTAGGATTTTGCCGTACATTCCTGATCAGTGAGGAAACGAACGGATGGTGTTTTCATTGTTTTCAGCGGAAAGGAGAAGGGGTAGTGTATGATAAATGTAGCGGCAGCAATTTTTCTTTCTGACTTCTGCAAATAAGTAACCTAAATAAAATTCTATTTAATACAAAACTCAGTTGTACAGGAACAAAATCAAGCGCCAAAGTAAAATGGAAGTCCACTGACTTACATCATGGTAGGCCTTTAGCGTACCATAGTCATTGGACAAATTTCTATTGATTTAAGTTGAATTATCTTTATCTTTAGTTTTGGAAACTGACTTACATCATGGTAGACCTTTAGCGTACCGTATTCATTGGACAAATTTTGATTGATTTAGGTTGAATTATCTTATCTTTAGTTTTGGAAACTGACTTACATCATGGTAGACCTTTAGCGTACCATATTCATTGGACAAATTCTGATTGATTTAGGTTGAATTATCTTTATCCTCAGTTTTGGAAAATCATTACCGAATTCATCATGTATGTAAAGTCAATCTGAGCGAAACATCGACAAGGAGCATACTTCGTAGCTCATTGTATAGTGCTTCAAATCATGTAAGTCTTTATTGATTGTTAGTGATATTTAGAATTGGTGCGACGACCTTTCGCCAATCTCAAACATATATTGATTTGTACTTCTTAGCATTCAAAAATATTTTTATTCATAACACATTTAGTTTAAATTGATAAGAACACAACACAATAATGTATACAACAGGAAATGAAGATATTAATAAATTATAAAAAATATTACATACTTGCGAAAACTAAGAATCAATCATTCAGACCAGTACATGATACTATAAGCTACATGCATGTATTCAAAAAAATATATATATATTTTCTACAAAATAAGTTCAAAAGAAGAAAAATGAAGAAAAAAGTATGGGTCCTTAGAATGTTTCAACAAGAAATAACTAGTTCTATAAAATCAACAAAACACAGGGGAAAATGTGAAGCAATCTCTTGTGTTAGACCATGGAACAGCATTTTTACCGAGATTAAACACCGAACCATTTTATTTAAGGAGACATCACGGGAGTCAAGTTGTCACTGGGTGATGGATGAAGAGGTTGATAAATTGCTTTGCTTATATGAATTGACAACCAGATCTGGGCACTTGGAAGAGGTGAAAAGTGATCGCAACTTTACTCCTGTGGACGTTTTCTCAGACTTTTTCGTGAATAATGGAAGCTTGGAATAATGGAGCGGTCAAAAGTAAAAGAGTTGTTGATTATGAGATTGGGGCTTTTAATGCATCAATATAAATGAGATGGTTTGCGATACCTAAGAGGACGTTAAACTATATTTCATAACTATTTATTCCGTCGTGTTAGGGTCTTAAGCAAATTATTCAGTTCTTGCAAAACCACTTAATTTACAAGTAAATATTTTTTGTATCATTGCTTGTACCTTTTAAAACTAACATTTCAGGCGTTGATTTTGAGGTTAGATTACTGGTAATCTCCAAATTTTTAACTATTCCACTTCCATCCATTTGCTTCTCCCTGTCTCATATGAACATTTGAAGCAATAAAGAAAGATTTCACTGCTCAAGCACGAAAGATAGCAATTTATAATCTTTATAATTTCGTTGGCAGGTGTTCGTGCCAAGTTAAAAAATATCCAGTTGAATATCTTAAAAATTTGAAAAAGTATCCACAGTTTATGAGCTGTATTTTAATTATTCTTGGTTACGCAGCAGTTTGTAAGGGGTTGTTCTCAAATTGGCAGCATGTGTTTGCAACCGTTCAGTGTAATTTTGGTGCCTCAGGTTAGTGCTGA
The DNA here is from genome assembly GCF_026930045.1 of Uloborus diversus. Classification (NCBI taxonomy): domain Eukaryota; kingdom Metazoa; phylum Arthropoda; class Arachnida; order Araneae; family Uloboridae; genus Uloborus; species Uloborus diversus. Next base: position 4,362,835 of record NC_072735.1, read on the forward strand.
TCATTTAACCTAAGTTCACGGGTGACTTGCTTTTTTTTTTTACCAACATTTTAGCTGATGCGTATCTTTTATATGACAAAATTTATAGAACAATTGTTCTCTTATTTCTAACATAGGGGAATCTGGCCCAAAGTGGGTAGGTCACCCACAGAGGTAGGACTTCGTATGCCCCCCCCCCCCACATGATGTGTAAGCGACAATGCATATCTATGTCGTGTTTACATGAACACCCCCGAGTTTTCATCACTCCCATCGAAGCAGCAGTGAAGCAGCATGGCCCGACTAGGCTTAAAATTTAAAAAGATGATACTTTTCTTTTTTAAAAAATGAAGTTTTGTAACTTATGATTAGTCGAAGACCAGCTTATTTTTTTGATTGTCAATAACATTACGTTATTTTGACACCATCCACCTACAAACTATGATAGTCATTTCGTTTGTTTATTTTTTAAATTTCAGGGTATAATTATTCAAGTAAAAAACGTTTTTTTGGGCAAATCGGTTCGGGCAAAGCGGGTATAGAATTTAGTCATGTAAATACTTATAATTTCTTCACATGTGCTGACTTAGATTTTCTATTTCAATTGGATGAGTATAACTTTAAAAAGTTATTTTTTAGGACGGCAATTAATTAGTCTATTAATTCAATCAGTTATTTATTTATGTTTTATAAACAAATGTTCTGACTTTAAACTTTGGGCTTTCTGGTAGGGCAAATTGGGTTTTTCAAGTGTTTGTAAAAATTGATAACAAATAAATATTCGGTATGAAATAATACAAATATCACTTTTTATTTTGAAGTTCAAGAACCCTGCTAGGAAATAAAACCGAAGTTGTTGCGATAAAAAACCAAAAACTACAATTGTCGAGTGATCTTTAAAAACCTACCCGCTTTGGACCCCCCTCCCTTAAACTCCTTAAAATGTTAGTGTCTTCTGTAAAGAAATCGCTACTACCGTAATAATTAAAAGTACTGTTAGCTAAACGTGTAACTTATTATACATACTACAGTGCTGGCCAAATTATTAGACTAAGACTGTTTTAAAAGCTAATTCTTTATTGATTACATAACTAAAGACATATTAACGAACAGTGAAATAATTGTCTAATATTTAATATGCATTCCCTTGTTCTTGATGAGCATTTTAAGTCTTTTTGGCCTTCTTTTCAAAAGGTTTGCACCATTTCTTAACTTTTTAAAAAAGGTGGCAAAAAATTGTTTATACTCACTATTATATATACTCACATAAACATACTCACTAATTACCTAAAACTAACTTTAAATATAACGGAATACACTGATAAAAAGAACTAGTCAACTGTTTAAGCTGATTGAGGTTATGTTCCTTGTAGGTAGATAAACAAAGAACATAAACAAAGCAGACAGTGCTGCTACCTGCAAACATTAAATTATGCTAAAATAACGTAATAATCAGTGTACAGTATGCACCGTACTTTAACAGTAAAATAAATAGTATTTTAGGACAAATAGTGTACAAAAAAAAACTCTTTAGTGTAATAATTTGGCTAGCACTGTATTCTCATTAAAATTTAAACGGCATGCTGTTGAACAAACTTATGTTATGAAGATCAAACTTCATTTCACTGCTGAAGTTCGAAAGACATGAGCTGTGTTAGAAACGTAATATCTACATATGCTATGTTGTTCTTTGCATGAACAGATTGGAAATGGTCAGAAGAATCAAAGATGGTCAAGCCTGGACACTAGACCCTTTAAAATGGCATAACTATAAATCACAGTTTCGGTTCATAAGAGATCAAGGGGTGAATTCAATCCAACAAAGCTGCTTGGCATAACTGAATGGAAACGTTTTGATGCTTAGTGTGAAGTTAGTAAATATGTAATATTAGAGAAAAATATACAACTCTTTCAATGATTGGCATTTGTTTTACAAATCTGCAACTTGAAGAAAAATATATATTGAGTAACAGCCGAAAACTGCAAGTTATAGAAGCAAAAAACTAGTACTTATTTAAGGAATTTGATCCAACAAAGCTGCTTGGCTAAACTGAATGGAAACGTTTTGATGCTTAGTGTGAAGTTATTAAATATGTAATATTCGAGAAAAATATAAAACTTCCAATGATTGGCATTCGTTTTACAAATCTACAACTTGAAGAAAAATATGTATTGAGTAACAGCCGAAAACTGCAAGTTATAGGAGCAAAAAAATAGTACTTCTTTAAGGAATTTGATCCAAGAAGCGTTGGCTGTGAGGCTTTCCTTTCCCAAAACTTTTACTTGTTTGGCACATTCTTGTTCTGAGAGCAGTACACGATAGATGAGAATATTGACAAATTTCTTTCCTTATATTTGCTGACATTTGACGGAGTTACTTCCGAGAAATGAAATGTGACCGGAACTATTGCAATGAGTCCTCAGGGAGAATTTTGATCCTCGTGATGTATGACGTGGCAAAGAAGAAACATATTATTTATGACGCTAAAGAGTTTCTTTTTCTATCTTTCTGTTAACAGACATATAAGGAATTGTTCAGACATTATTTTTAAGAGTTGCATTTTATACATTGCTTATGAAAACTGGAGCTACGGTAGTGGTCATTTTGACCCCAAGCACACATTTTTTGCTAACTGCTCCTCGGTATAATCATGAAAAGGCTAAAATCCTTCCTTGAATTTTCCTAAATCACCGTACTGTGTTATGCTACAAAGTTTTTTAAAAAATGTCTCTTTTGTACATCCTTTTACAAAAAAGGAAGTATTGTATTCGCGAAAAAATTTTCACCCAAAAATCGACCTTAATTTCCATTTTGCTGACCCCCGAATGAATGTTGAGTTTTTTTTTTGACTCGACCACACGTGGATAAGTGACTAAGAACGTATAGACACGCGAAATATCCATTTTGACGACTCCCGAGTTAATTACAACGAATTTTCTCGTGACGTCTGTAAGTATGTATGTATGTATCTGCATATGTGCGTATGTGAGTATGTGCGGATGTGCGTATGTGCGGATGTGCGTATGTGCAGATGTATGTCGCATAACTCAAGAACGGTAAATCCTAGGCAGTTGAAATTTGATACGTAGACTCCTAGTGGGGGTCTAGTTGTGCACCTCCTCTTTTGGTTGCACTCAGGTGTTTTTAAGGGGGTCTTTTGCCCCTTTTTGGGTGGAAATCATTGTTAATTTTGATGTAACTCAAGTGGTGTTCCAATTTAGTGGACACATGGTGATATATCGCCAGTCTTTTGGTCGCCAAGTTTCGTCGACAACTTGACGACAAATTTGGAGATTTTTTTCTGGTTTCAATTTGCCTACTGTTGATGATATTTAGAGAGTAAACTTTTGAATCACATTAAAATTGCCAATAATAGGAAAATGATATTAAATTGGAGTAAAAGGAAGTCATGTGAGGTACACATCCGCTCGTTTTTTTTTTTTTTTTTTTTTTGAAACCCGAACAATAGGGATATACCTTGAAGCGTGAGAATTGTCATTTTGACCCTCTCTAGAAAAATGAAATTCAAATACATCTACTGATTCTGAAACGGAGCAGAAACTCAAAAATGCTTTTTGGAACATATTATTAAAAGAATTAGAAGCATTCATAGTGTTTTTGTACATAAAAGGGAGAATTAGCAGCTAAAAGGAAGCTAGCTTGATAAGAGAGCAGTAGCAATTATTTTAAGGGCATTTTAAACTATTTTTAGATACTTCATTATGCATGATTAAAATGTAAATGTCCTTTGAATATAAACTGTATTTATTATAAATAAATTCCTTTAAAATTTTTTTTTACAAATATTTAACACTATTCAGTGAACTATGCAGATTTCTTCTCACAGGGTCAGCATGACCCCAGCCGTATTTCTAGATATACTAAGACCGCCGTAATTCTAGTGTTTTGTTTCTAATGTAATTTACTCTTACCTTTACTTTCTTCTGTGTACATTGCAGAAAAGTTTTGCATTGGTGGAATGTTAAAGAATTATATATGAATTGAGGCATTTTAATCAGTTTTCCTCATTTTTCCAAAGTACCCGCCGTTCTTTGTGTCTATGCGTCTATCTGTGTTGAAGAGGAACGTCCCTACTTCTTTTTATTCACCACATTTTTCATAAATCAATTGTTTTAGAGAATTGAAGGGACCATGTTCACAACACACAACTATTTTATTTTCTACATGCTGATATAATTTACATGATGGGCAGCCAATTTGTCCTTTCTCCTGAATAGCGGTCAAAAATATGCCATAAATGCTATCCCTCTATTCGGTCAGGAGATTTTCCCTTCATCCCTTGACGATGGTCTATAGCCAGACGATCTCAGGCACTCTCGTGCATAAGCGCAGTAGCCAGTCCCGCAAAGCCACATTACGCAATTATGGATATCACTGTCAAGCGCTACGCAATATAACCGCGTGGAGAGTTCTTTGAAGTAGGGTAGACCGGGGCACATTTAAGCATTGAGCACGTTTACGCAGTGCCCTTTTTCCAAAACGAGTTATAACTGGAAAGTCAACAGTCATATCAGATTGATGCCGCTCTAGCCAATATTCTGACAAGTGTTTGAACATCAGTCGAGCTGCGGTTTAGCATGCGGAGAGAAAAATCTGTTTTCTACCAAGTTGAGTAAATTTTGTGTTGAATGTTTTGAAACTTATTGTGAATACACAGTTAAAAACAAATAAATATAGAAAAAATAGCAGAATGTTATCCTTTTTTGAGAATTGTATTGGTATGGACAGAAAAGTTATTAAATTTTCTTGCACGTTAAAAATAAACCCAAACTTGCCGACGGGGCAGATTACCCATTTTCATTCTGGTACATTTACGCACAGTTTTTACTGTGTCTTACTACACTGTCTTGTTTCTCAACGGGCCTCGGACGCTCTTTCTCGCTCTGTACTGTTTCAAATCTTTAGTATTTTCAGGTTATTCAGTCTTGAAAATCATCATTTATTTTTAATTAAGTAAAGGATTCGTATCTTATAGCTTACAATCATATAGTGTTGTCTTCATGGTTGTTCAGCTTTAACTTTATATACTATTCAGCCTGCAATACATTTTCTTTATTTTAAAGAGAGCATGACATTAAGTTCAAAACACTAACAGAACCAAGTTAGATGTCAAAATAATGAAAAGGCTTCTCGATAAGCCAAGTGTTTTTACTAGTAGGCCTTCCACATCGTCACATGTGTACTACCCCAAATAAGACCATTTGAAAAACTAGGACCAAAGCTTAAGAACGAGGAAAGGAAAAAAAAAATAAGAATGCTCAGAATCCTAACTGATACTCCGATTAAAAAGGCCCTCAGACAAGAGCAGTTAGAAGCTACAAAGAAAAAAAAATGGCCAGAACGAAATAAAAAGGAGAAATTACTTTAATATTTACAAGTTTCTATTGAAGCTGAAATAGAAGACATCAAAGAAAAAGTATGAAACCATAACCTGCGACAGGGGAAAAGTTAGTACACTCTGTAAAAATGAAATTAATGAACGATTCTGTTTACGAAGTAGAAACTTGCACTTGCATCTATTGTTTGAAAGTACACTACAAATCGAAAAATGGACAAGACAGGATTCTATGTATTAGATGGCAAAACGCAGTCCCATGACAAGTATGTGAAAAGAAATACTTTATTTTTGTTAGTAAAATCTAACTGTGATGAAGAAGACGACTAAATAGTTTTCGTTTTTAATTGGCCTATGATTTTAGGACTATAAAATGTTCTTTAATTAATTATTTAAGATTTTCTTATTTTTAAAGTGTTTAAAGAGAAATAATATATTTCAATTTGGTTAAATATCTATTTCAATTACTCCTTATTATCATTTTTAATATGCGTAAACGTGCTCCACTCGATGCGTAAGCTTGCCCCGTGTTCGTGGCAAGTTTACGCAACCGACTTGGACTCAAAAAACTTTTTTTTTTTACTGTTAAAAATACCAACTGAGCAACAACTGAATATACAGTTTTGACAGATTCATTAATTGCTTCATAAAACCACAATGTCTAAAATTTCCTAGGTTCAAACATAAAAATTAGAAAATTCATTGAAAAAAACTCTCGTAAATGTGCCCCGGTCTACCCTAAGATATAGTTATTGACGCGGAGTTAAGTTAGGTTTCCTTTGTAATAATAGTTTATTTTATCAGAGAAAGGCTCTAAGCAGTGTAATTTACAACTTGAATTTAAATATTCCTATTTACAATTTTCTTTAAGAATAGCAAATAGACATAGGCTGTGCATTGAATATTGAGACGGATCAAAGCAATCCCGGTTATTATACAAGCCTTTTAAGAAAAAACACTTTCGCATATCGGATTTTTCTGCTTGAGTTACTCAAAATAAGGAAGAGTACTGGAAGGGAAGACACGTTTGAACCTTTTTATCACACATTCTGAGGCCATGTCAAGAGAACAAAATACAAATCTCCATTCTGATTGTCTACCGTTACTTTTTCGCAGACGAGTGTAAAAGACACTAGATAGTAAAACTCAAAAGTTTTAACATTATTTGTTCCTATTTTGCCTGTTTGTTTCTTAAAGTACAAAATTATTGTTGCATTTTAGTTGAACATTTGAAGCTCTTCTGGTATCAAGGAGTTTTAAATATCTTCTTTAAATCTTCTTCAGCACTTAAATTTTAATTTTTTGAAATAGACAGATGATCTGGAAACATAAGATCATATAATATTTTTCACAGCAGATATACTAAAGTTTATATTTTGTATTGAGAAGAGGAAAAAACGAGCTAATGTGTGAATCACATAACTTCCTTTTAACGCCAATTTAATGACAATAGTAATGGAGTAAGCAAAGAAACACTTTAAATATTTTTGCCCCAAGTTTGTTGCGGACTGAAGCAAAAAAACGTTTTATACAGATTAATTTTCCCAATATTGGACATTTTAGTGTGATTAAATGGTTAACTCTATAAATATCGTCAATAGTGGCCAAAATGAAACCAGATTTTAAAAAAAACGCCAGATTTGTCGCGACAAAACTTGGCGACCAAAGCTTGGCGATAGACCGCCAAGTGTTTGCCGAATTATAACACCACTTGATTTTGCATAGTTATTAACAATGATCCCCCCCCCCAAAAGGTGTAAAAGACCCCCTTAGGAACATCCAAATCCAACTAAAAAGGGAGGTGCATAACTAAATCCCGCTAGGAATCCACGCACCGAATTTCAACTTTCCTAGGACATACCGTTTTAAAGTTACGTGAGATAAATACGCACGTACACACATACTCACGTATGCACATACGTACATACGCACATACATACGTACACAGATATCACGAGAAAACCCGTTGTAATTAATTTGGGGATCGTCAAAGTGAATATTTCGGGTGTCTATACGTTCTTAGGCATATATACATGTGTGGTAGGGTTGTAAAAGAAAAAAAAAAAAACTCAACATTGATTCGGGGGCGAGCAGAATGGAAATTAAGGTCTATTTTGGGGGTGAAATTTTTTTCGCGAATGCAATACTTCCTTTACTTTGTAAAAGGAAGTAAAAATATGTTTTTAAATATATCTAGAAGAATAATTTAAAAAAAAGTTGAAGGTTTAAGATATCCAGTGTTATTAGAAAAGTTGAAGAATAGTATGGAAATAGTGATGAAGTTTAAAATATTTAGAAGAATAATGGTTGGTAAATAGTAAAAGAATGATCGGAAAGTGGTGTTAAAGGTTTAAGACATAAAAGAAGAATATTTGCAAAGTTTTAAAATATATTTAGATGCATGGTAGTAAAAAAAAAAGTTAATTGCTCGGTAAAGCTATGGAAAATCAAGAAGTATGCCATTTTTATCTCATTTATTGAAAAGACTGATGTAGTTATAGATAATGTAATGATCTGTCTGAGCATATATTTAAGACTTTTATTTTATCACAATGCACACTTAGTTTTAGTTGTTCAATGTATGCTACATGACTCTAC